>NW_027499556.1:0-99997 GCF_021521415.1 Bidens hawaiensis | reverse complement strand
TTTAACTTAGGATATGGGCTTAGCATCTTGTGGACTTAGTTAAGTCAGGCCCAACTGTCCATTTAGGCATCTGGGCCCTGGGTTCAAGCCCAAAGCCATACAGAAAACTGAGTGACCGAAAACCCATAGCAGAGAACCCTTGGAACCGAGAACCCACACTGACCGAGAACCCGTATTTGATGCTCCGAGTTCCTATTTTTCTATCTTTCCATTTCTTTCCTAGCTCAGTTAACCGTGAACGGTCTATATCATGACTTTTAACCACCTTTTGCCACTTTCCTTAACCGTTTTACACCTAATATTATTACATTATCAAGATCTAACCCATTTTAGGTATAAAGTTTAAACCTTTATCGATCGTAAACCCGTTTTAGTTAGGTCTTTAACCAACAAGTTGATTTAGACCATTTTTATCATCAAGTTCACATTTTTATCACATAATAAAGTTCGGTTTACTTCCCTACCAAGTTTCATGCAAAACCGACTTCGTTTACTCGTCCTTTTCGCAAACCGAACACTACTCGTTTTACCCGAAATGAGCCAACTAACCCGTTTACTATCAATTTCATTACTTTATCAATAATCATGACCCGATCTATCATCCAATCAATTTTCATGTAAATCTGTACACGAGAAGTAAACCTTTTTAACAAAAACGTACCTTTGATGTTTTTGTTCGAATCACTCGAATAGACCAAAACCATATCAAACGAACTCGGATTTAAGTGATTCAAGCGGCCAAGGAACCGTCTCACCCCTATCTACAAACCCATCAGCTCACCTTCGCCGGAAACGGCCGCTACAATAGCCGGAACAGCTGAACAGTCGCCGAAATCTTCATTTTTGAGATGCTACGGTTTTGCTAATAAAAACCGGACTTTCCGACATCTGATCGAAGATCTGTTCAGTGGAAATCTTCATTTGTATGTCATGAACACTCAGTTAAAATTTGAGATCGATTCGACGGTTAGATCTCCAGGAATCTTCGTGTCTTTGTGGTTGGCTTTCTCAAAAACGGGAATTGAAGAAGTGTGTGCTTTTGATGGTGTAGGCTATGGTGTAGAGATGGATGAAAGTGGAAAGGATCAGGGTTTAAAGGGGGTATTTATATTCTTTTAAGCCCATGGACCTTAGGCCCATATTTCCTTTTTGGTCCATAATTAATTACATCTAATTAGCCTACTTATCATTCCATCTTTATTATTTTATTATTTCTCTATTAACTCAAGTAAACTTTCCATCATAAATAAATAATATATTAATTATTTATTCTTCGAAATTTCGGGATGTTACAGATCAGGGTCATGATACTGTCTTCACGCGACGAAGGAGGCTTGAGGACGATGAATGAAAGCAACAAATTGATAAAGACCAATTCGAGATGGTCAATCTCTCAATAGACCCGTAGAGTGGGTTAGGCTCCAAGAATTAAGAGAGAAGCTAGAGAGAGAAACAAGACTTTGGAATAATTTATCTTATTTTTTTCTTCTTCTTTTTCTCAAACTACGATTACAATTTATAGGAAAATCAAAGACATAAAAATAGGAAACGATAAACAATAAGGAAACACAATCAAATTGATAGAGACCGATTCGAGATGATCAATCTCCCAATAGACCCGTAGAGTGGGTTAGGCTCCAAGAATTAAGAGAGAAGCTAGATTAAGAAACAAGGATTTGGAATAATTTTTCTTATTTTTTTCTTCTTCTTTTTCTCAAGCTACGATTACAATTTATAGGAAAATCAAAGACATTAAAATAGGAAACGATAAACAATAAGGAAACACAATTAGAGTATAATAAGGAAACAAAATAAAATATAATATAGGATCGTCTCACCCTACTTATAGCTTTGATGTTGGTGGAACTTCACTGGGTATGATTGATTGATTGATACAATAAGTTACCGAAAAGCTTCATTTGTTCAACTTCTAGTCCAATGATGATTGACAAGCTTCCATCGTTTGTTGAGCTTGGCAACACATAACATTTACCTCCTGTTGGGATCCCTGTACGGCCCATGAAGATGGGCCGCCCCCATCCAAAGTTCGCATCATGAATCGGGAGCCTAAGCCAACTAACAATAGCAAAATCTGTGTACTTATTGTAAGCATCAAGCTTTTGACAACGATATTTTTCTAGATAATCAACTGCTGATTTTAGATAGTCGCTATTCATCCTCGCTAAAGATTCATGGATTTTGCTTGCAGCATACCACAAAGGTTTCGATTTAATATCACCTACCGTCGCTATAGTAGTGCCATTGAAGATGACATTCCCGAAAAAACCTGGTGGAAGTGGTGGTTGAAAGCGGGCCCGCCCATCAACTGGGTAGCTGAGCTTGGTTTTCACATCGTTCGGCAGCCCACGGGCTTCACACACACACTTCCAAATTTGGCCTGCGAGAATTTCAAAAGTGCTATAGTTGATCGTGTTGCCATCTTCCTTTGCTTTTGCTTTGAGCATGTCGAGTTGGTTTCTTGTTAACTTAAACATTGAGAAGGTGGTTTTGGTTTCATCAAAGGTGACTTGGCGTGGCGTTGGATCCGGGTGGTATTCGATGTGCTCAAACACCGGTCGTGGTGGGTCCTGTGCACGGAGGAGGGTCCGGTCTAGGAAGGGTGGGAGAGTGATGTCTTGGCCACGAGCCATATCGGACCACGTGTTTATTAAGTGCAAACCAGACATCCCATCCGTAACGTGATGGTGTGTCCCAACTCCTAGCGAAACTCCACCACATTTGAAGTAAGTTACCTGCTTAATTGAGATAATTATTTAGTTTTAAAGAAGATAATTTATTTTAACATCTGTAATAGACATATACCTGCAAGTCCAGAAGAGGAAATGATTCAATTCCTAGTGAGTAATTGTAACACCCCGACCAAAGGCGGATTATACATCGGGGCGCCATATATTGTTTCATTACTCGTGACACTATTGGGTGTCAATATTTAATAAATATATTCACTCGCGCACGCGCAACGTAAACACAAGATAACATAAATCAACATAAATCAATATATTATAAGACAAAATATTCGAACAATAATAACTTGTCTTTATACATTTTAATCTAGGTCCAAAAGTAAAAACGTCCTACGTGTCCACAAGCTCCAAATGTAGCTACAGCAAACCTGAACATGTGTTAAAATAAAACGTCAAACACTTGCGTGTTGGTGAGAAATCAAGTTTAATAGATAATAGATAACAATAATCACTGCGCGCAACACGTGTATGTCTGGTGTTTAACAAGGGTGTAATCAGATTGTGATCAAGCCTAAATAGATCATAGTTCATAGTTCAATCCGTGCTCCCAAATGAGCACAAAAACAAGAAAACATCTGTGCAAGTGTAAACAAAGAAAACCGTAAACGATAGGTCTCCCGTGTTCATCTAATGGATCCATGAAAACTTCGGAATAGGCCGAACAAAGCGGTTAATGATACACACATACAAATAAACAGCCAAGTAAACGTCCTCAACACATGGGATACTGCGCGACTAAAGTTCATAAACAAGTTTAAGACTCGAGTTTGTACGAACACATGAACATCCCAAAACATTAAAAATAAAAATGGATTAGATACGAGATTACTCACTTGATAAAGATGCGATGAAAGATAATGCAAGAACCAACTTTAAACAAGCACAAGTTAACCTATAAATAAGATTATTGTTTTAATGATTTGTTTTAATGTCTTGAATATATGATAGCATAGTAATATGTATCTTTAACAAATTATTATATATATATTATATATTACCGGGAATCTGGGCAGAACAGGAGAGAGGACGAAGGCAGAGAGAGGAGACGGCAGAGGATCAACGGCAGAGAGCAAGGAAGATAATAAGTGTTTGTGTGTGTAGTGATAAACTATTAAGAAAACAATACTATTTATAGGGAAACCCTAGAAAACATAATCCCATAAAAAGGGGAAAAGATCTCCAAAAAGCAAAAGATTCCAAAAGCAAAAGATATCAAAAGATATGGCAGCTGCAGGGGATAAGGAAAAGCTGACAGGTAACAGTAAAAGCATGGGCGGGTCAGATAAAGGTACTGGTCAAGCATGGAAAAGCAGATCTCAAAAGATAATGTCAGTCACTTTTTCTGCCAACCAATGGGGTTGGTGCGCATGCTGCGCCGAAAGTAACTTTTCAGACATAAGATAGGTCAGGTCAACAGCACAGAAGATAAGACATCACAAAAGTAAACGGCTAGATTAAACAGAAGACTCAAAGGGTTTAGCGCGAGAAGGCTCGAGCGCTGTGAGCGCGAAGGCAGATAGAACAAACCTTAGCGCACTGCGGGAAGAACTACAATTCTAAGCGCGTCGCGGGAAGAACTATAATCCTTAGCGCGCTGCGGGGACAGTTCGCCTCGCGTATCGCAGCAACAGATGGTCTTCACGCAGGCTTCCTTGTAAGGAGTCTGGCCCGTGGAGCTGCGCATACAACCTTAGGCGGGAAGAAACAAAGGACAAACAAAGAGAGAAGGGGGGGGTTCAAGGCTTAAGGGCGGAACGACGACAAGAGAGAGAAAGAGGCGGGAAGGAAAATATTATTAGTAATATATATATTTTAAATGTCAAGTTTTAAAAGAAAATAATTAAATTTTAAATCATAAAAAGAATCGGGTCAGAAAACGGGTACCTGGGTCAGGTCGGATTCGGGCAGATGTCACAGTCTCCCCTACTTTAAGAAATTTCGTCCCGAAATTTATCTCGAAGTAGGCTGCGCAGAGAATAGGTGCGGGTACTTGATCTTCATTTGATCTTCCCTTTCCCATGTAAACTTGGCTCCGCGCTTGGACTCCCAGCGGACTTTCACGATAGGGATGCGACTGCGCTTGGTTTGCTTTACCTCGCGATCCAAAATCTCAACAGGCTTCTCAACGAAATGCATGGATTCATCAACTTGAACTTCATCAAGTGGAATGTGAAGGTTCTCGTCAGCTAAACATTTCTTGAGATTGGAAACATGGAACGTTGGATGCACATTGCTGAGCGCGGGCGGCAGGTCAAGTCTGTAGGCAACTTTTCCCACACGCGCGAGAATCTTGAATGGACCAACATAACGAGGAGCAAGCTTACCTTTCTTCCCAAAGCGGACAACACCCTTCCAGGGCGACACTTTGAGGAGAACAAGATCACCAACTTGAAATTCGGGAGGCTTTCGCCTGCGATCTGCGTAACTCTTCTGTCGGCTTCTGGCAGTCAGCAGATGATCAGGATCTTGGCGATTTTATCGGTTGTCTCTTGAACTAGTTCGGGTCCTGTGATTTGAACTTCACCCACATCGTTCCAACAAATCGGTGAACGGCACTTTCGACCGTAAAGTGCTTCAAATAGGGCCATACCGATGCTGGAATGATAGCTGTTATTATAAGAGAACTCGACCAGAGGTAGGTGTGAATCCCAATTACCTCCAAAATCAAGAACACAAGATCGGAGCATATCCTCAAGAGTTTGAATAGTTCGCTCAGACTGTCCATCAGTCTGAGGATGATATGCAGTACTCATGTCCAAACGAGTTCCTAACGCAGATTGGAGAGATTTCCAAAAGCGGGATATAAAACGGCCATCGCGATCGGATATGATGCTCAAAGGAGTACCATGACGGCAGACAATCTCTTTGACATAAAGCTGCGCGAGTTGCTCAACACGGTAGTTTTCACGAATGGGCAGAAAGTGAGCAGACTTAGTCAATCGATCCACTATTACCCAAATGCTATCATGTTTGCTTGCAGTCAAGGGTAACTTGGTGATAAAGTCCATTGCTATACTTTCCCATTTCCACGTAGGAATTTCAGGTTGTTCGAGCAAACCAGATGGGCGTTGGTGTTCAGCTTTTACCTTGGAACAAGTCAGGCATTTAGATACGAACACAGCAATATCCTTTTTCATACCAGGCCACCAAAAAGAAAGGCGCAAATCTTTGTACATTTTGTCAGCACCAGGATGAACTGAATACCGAGATTTGTGCGCTTCACTCAGTATGACAGAGCGAAGATTCTCATCATTGGGGATCCAGATGCGATTGAGATAGCAGAGAATTCCACTCAGATTAGGGACAAAATGTGCTTCCGCGCCACACGCTAACTCGGCGCGAAGGTTGCCATTGCTGATGGATGCGCGCTGCGCGTCACGAATGCGCGATTCAAGGTTGCTTTGGATCGGCGCGAAGTGAAGCTGCGTGCGCGGCAAGATACAGTTAAGCTGGCAGGGTTTGCGGCTGAGCGCATCGGCTACCACATTAGCCTTACCAGGATGATACCGGATCTCACAATCGTAATCGCTGATGAGTTCGTTCCATCGGCGTTGCCTCATGTTGAGTTCCTTTTGATCAAAGATATGCTGAAGGCTTTTATGGTCAGTGTAGAGGATACACTTAGTACCATAAAGGTAGTGTCTCCAGATCTTCAAGGCAAATACCACTGCGCCTAGTTCGAGGTCGTGAGTTGTATAATTCTTTTCATGAATCTTGAGTTGCCTTGATGCGTAAGCGATAACCTTGCCTCATTGCATAAGAACACAACCGAGACCTTGGTTGGATGCATCGCAATACACGACAAAATCTTCATTACCCTCAGGTAGCGCAAGGACAGGAGCTTCACACAACAAACGCTTGAGCGTCAGAAAGGCTTCTTCTTGCTTCGAGCCCCAAATATACGGTTTACCTTTGTGCGTTAGAGCTGTTAAAGGCAATGCGATCTTTGAGAAGTTCGAAATAAATCGCCGGTAGTAACCAGCTAAGCCCAAAAAGGAACGGATTTCGGTAGGAGTGGATGGCGTAATCCAGTTCTTGATTGCTTCAATCTTGGATGGGTCGACATGAATACCCATCTTGTTTACAACATGGCCAAGGAACTGTACTTCATCAGACCAGAATTCACACTTGGAGAGCTTGGCAAAGAGCTGCTCAGCTCTAAGCTTTTGCAATACCAACCGAAGATGTTGCTCATGCTCGGCCTTGGTCTTAGAATACACCAGAACATCATCGATAAACACAATCACGAATTTATCCAAGAAAGGCCTACACACCCGATTCATTAGATCCATGAAAACGGCGGGTGCGTTGGTTAAACCGAAGGACATGACCAAGAATTCAAAATGGCCATAGCGAGTACGAAAAGCAGTCTTGGGAATATCTTCATCGCGGATGCGCAACTGGTGATAGCCAGAACGGAGATCAATCTTGGAGAAACAAGAGGCACCTTGGAGTTGATCAAAGAGGTCGTCAATACGCGGTAAGGGATACCGGTTCTTAATGGTGAGTTTGTTCAACTCGCGGTAATCGATACACATGCGAAACGTACCATCTTTCTTTTTAACGAACAACACCGGAGCACCCCAGGGCGAAGAGCTAGGGCGAATGAATCCTTTAGCGGTCAACTCTTGAAGTTGACTTGCTAATTCTTGCATTTCAGCGGGTGCAAGACGATAAGGAGATTTGACTACGGGGGAAGCACCAGGGACAAGATCAACACGAAACTCGACTTCACGAGCGGGAGGGATACCAGGAAGATCATCGGGAAAAACTTCAGGGAAGTCACGCACAATAGGGATTTCGCGAAGTTTCTTCTTTCCTTCATCGGGTTTAACCACATGGGCTAAAAATGCAATACACTTCTTCCGCATGAGTCTTTGGGCTTCGGCGCAAGACATAAGCTTAAGACCACTGGAGGGTTTCTCGCCGTAGATGTGAAGATCACCGTTTTCTCGAGGAATGCGAATCAACTTCTTGGCGCAAATAACTTCGGCGCGATTATTCGAGAGCCAGTCCATACCAATGATAACATCGAAACTTCCAAAAGGCATGGGGATGAGGTCGATTAGAAAATCGTTTTCGTTAAGGTTAAGCGTGCAATCCTTAATCACGGAGTTAATTAAAATAGTTTCACCATTAGCCAATTCAACTGAAAAGTTTTCGTTTAAGTTTACTCGCGGTCGTGCAAGTTTTTGCTCAAACGCGCGGGAAATAAAACTTCTATCGGCGCCAGTATCAAAAAGTACGGAAGCATAATGTCCGTTAAGCAAAAATGTACCATTAACTACGTCATTATTCGCTTGCGCTTGGTGCGCGGTTATATTAAAAGCTCGTCCGCGCGTCACTTGGTTCGAGATTTGGTTAACCGGATTTGCTTGCGTAATCTGAACTTGTAGCCTTGGGCACCTGTTTCGGAAATGACTGGGATCACCGCAGTTAAAGCACGACCTGGGTCGTGGATTAAGGTAAGTTGGTTGAGGGTTTTGCGGGTAGGTTGGTGGTGTTTGTGCGATTGGGTTGGCGGGAAGAACTCTACAGTTTTCCGCCATGTGACCAGCGCGGCCACATCGGTGACAAAGTCGACATGGGGCTTGAGGTGGGTGGTGAAATCTACAGGTTGGGCAAAAGGGTTGGTTTCCTGTGTAGGGTTTCTTATTTGGCGGGGCAGGGAGTGCGGGATTGGTTAAGGCATAGTTGTGGACTACAGGAGGTGTTGGGTAGGCTGACAGTGGGGTAGGCGCGTAAACTGGCGGTAGGTAGGGTTGTTGGACAATGGGTGGGCTGGTAAGCGCGTAAACTTGTCTGCGCCTACGCTTCGGGTTGTTATGGTTTGAGGGTTCTGGTTTGGTTTCTGTTGGTTCAGGGGCAGTCTTGGTGGGTTTGGTCTTCTCAGCTCCCCGCAGGAACAGGGTTCCTGCCCTGACATGGTTGTCGCTGAGCACAGCGGCCAACTCGACGGCGTCAGAGAGGGTTAGTGGGTTCCTGGCCCATACAGAATCTTGGATTTCCATGGGGAGACCCCCAAGGAACTTCTCGATGGCTCGGCGGGAAGGGGTAACTAGGTGTGGGACAAGCAAACTTAGTTCGTGGAAGCGCGTCGCGTACTCGCGCGCTTCGCCACTGTACTGTTTCAGGTTCCAAAACTCTTCCTCCAGGCGCTTTACTTCGTTGGGAGGGCAGAACTCTCGCGTCAAGATTTCCTTGAATTCCTCCCAAAGTATGCTAGAAGCAGCCTCTGCGCCACGCGCATGAGCTACTCCATTCCACCATGTAAGCGCTCTAGATTCCAGGACACTGGAAGCATATAGGGTTCGTCTGTCAGGAGGGCATTGGGTATGGAGGAAAGTGTTTTCAATCTTCTCGAGCCATTGGAGCATCACGGTGGCTCCTTCAAGCCCTGTGAATTTCGGAGAGTTAACCGCATTAAAGGATTTAATATTGTATCCGGAGGGGTTGGGATTATTTCGGTTTAAGGCTTGGGCTATTGCGGCGGCCATTTCCTGGGAACGTTGCTGTCTACGCCTGCGCGAGGCTTCTCTCCTCTGATGACGGCGAGATAGCGGAGGCATTCTATAAAAGTTTTAATTTTGTTAATATCTTAGCGCAAAGTATAATCTTATAAAGCTTGGTTTCGCGGGGTTAGATACCATCAACAGTTAAAGTAAAACATGAATTTGAATGCGAACTTAATACAGATAACAAATTCGAATCGAGAATCGACAATTCATGTATCACCATGACTTTTCGAATTCTCAATTTAAAATGACTAGTAAACGAGTATTGGAGATTGACGATTCATGTATCACCATGACTTTTCAATCCTCTATAAAATATACAAGAAAATGAGTATTGAAGGTTGACAATTCATGTATCACCATGACTTTTCAAGTCTCCAACCTCAGAACATAATCGTAAATGGAATTTGAAAATCAACTATTCATGTATCACCATGACTTTTCGGATTTTCAATCCCAACAAACGAATATGTAAGTAAAATCAATAAAAATCGAAATTCAGCAAAAATCGAAATATCGCGAAATAAAACATAAAACCATACGCTGCGTCTGCGCAAGCATATTTATAAATAACGAGTAATTAACAATTAGCGCGCAAACATGAGATATTTCTCATGCGCGAAAAGGGACTCTTAGGTATTCTAGGTCGTTACGTCTAACCACCTATCCTAAAGTCAACGAGCTCTGATACCAATCTGTAACACCCCGACCAAAGGCGGATTATACATCGGGGCGCCACATATTGTTTCATTACTCGTGACACTATTGGGTGTCAATATTTAATAAATATATTCATTCGCGCACGCGCCACGTAAACACAAGATAACATAAATCAACATAAATCAATATATTATAAGACAAAATATTCGAACAATAATAACTTGTCTTGATACATTTTAATCTAGGTCCAAAAGTAAAAACGTCCTACGTGTCCACAAGCTCCAAATGTAGCTACAGCAAACCTGAACATGTGTTAAAATAAAACGTCAAACACTTGCGTGTTGGTGAGAAATCAAGTTTAATAGATAATAGATAACAATAATCACTGCGCGCAACACGTGTATGTCTGGTGTTTAACAAGGGTGTAATCAGATTGTGATCAAGCCTAAATAGATCATAGTTCATAGTTCAATCCGTGCTCCCAAATGAGTACAAAAACAAGAAAACATCTGTGCAAGTGTAAACAAAGAAAACCGTAAACGATAGGTCTCCCATGTTCATCTAATGGATCCATGAAAACTTCGGAATAGGCCGAACAAAGCGGTTAATGATACACACATACAAATAAACAGCCAAGTAAACGTCCTCAACACATGGGATACTGTGCGACTAAAGTTCATAAACAAGTTTAAGACTCGAGTTTGTACGAACACATGAACATCCCAAAACATTAAAAATAAAAAGGGATTAGATACGAGATTACTCACTTGATAAAGATGCGTTGAAAGATAATGCAAGAACCAACTTTAAACAAGCACAAGTTAACCTATAAATAAGATTATTGTTTTAATGATTTGTTTTAATGTCTTGAATATATGATAGCATAGTAATATGTATCTTTAACAAATTATTATATATATATTATATATTACCGGGAATCTGGGCAGAACAGGAGAGAGGACGAAGGCAGAGAGAGGAGACGGCAGAGGATCAACGGCAGAGAGCAAGGAAGATAATAAGTATTTGTGTGTGTAGTGATAAACTATTAAGAAAACAATACTATTTATAGGGAAACCCTAGAAAACATAATCCCATAAAAAGGGGAAAAGATCTCCAAAAAGCAAAAGATTCCAAAAGCAAAAGATATCAAAAGATATGGCAGCTGCAGGGGACAAGGAAAAGCTGACAGGTAACAGTAAAAGCATGGGCGGGTCAGATAAAGGTACTGGTCAAGCATGGAAAAGCAGATCTCAAAAGATAATGTCAGTCACTTTTTCTGCCAACCAATGGGGTTGGTGCGCATGCTGCGCCGAAAGTAACTTTTCAGACATAAGATAGGTCAGGTCAACAGCACAGAAGATAAGACATCACAAAAGTAAACGGCTAGATTAAACAGAAGACTCAAAGGGTTTAGCGCGAGAAGGCTCGAGCGCGTGAGCGCGAAGGCAGATAGAACAAACCTTAGCCACTGCGGGAAGAACTACAATTCTAAGCGCGTCGCGGGAAGAACTATAATCCTTAGCGCGCTGCGGGGACAGTTCGCCTCGCGTATCGCAGCAACAGATGGTCTTCACGCAGGCTTCCTTGTAAGGAGTCTGGCCCGTGGAGCTGCGCAGACAACCTTAGGCGGGAAGAAACAAAGGACAAACAAAGAGAGAAGGGGGGGTTCAAGGCTTAAGGGCGGAACGACGACAAGAGAGAGAAAGAGGCGGGAAGGAAAATATTATTAGTAATATATATATTTTAAATGTCAAGTTTTAAAAGAAAATAATTAAATTTTAAATCATAAAAAGAATCGGGTCAGAAAACGGGTACCTGGGTCGGGTCGGATTCGGGCAGATGTCACAGTAATCAACCACTGGAATGAGTTTCATGTATTCTAATGAGGGTGCAAAGTCACCGAAATGATCAAGAACGCCATCGGACTCGGCTTCTAAAAACAAGGCCCCTTGGCCTTGACAGTTGACCTGAAGCCGGCCATCTTCGCCTTGTTTAAGCCGCCCTGCCATCGGGTAAAATGGAACTAAAACCCTGCTCAAACTGTCCTTCATCACTTTACTATCAAAGAAGTTGTGAGCATCGTTGGGCCGATATAAGTACACCGTTAGTGTGTGATATCTGTAAGAAGTAAGATCGAGGCTAGACAACCAAAGATTTGTCGTCGGTGTCGTCTTCTCGGGCTTCACAATCGTTGATTCTCTTACCACCACCTTCATCTCGATCTAGCTTCACTGAAAAAAAGTAAATAAGAATAATTAAGAATATGCTCATATTTTAACAGCATTATCATTATCTACGAAGCTTAAAAACCTGCTTGAAGAAACACTAATCGACCCCGGGCAGATTACGGATAATCTGGGGGTTAAATAGATGTTTCCCACGAGGGTTAGGCCCGGCAAAGATGGTTCTTCTGATGACCTGCAAAACAGACACCGTGAGCTCGTCACTGAGAAGGGGGGTACCTCCTTGTGACCACCCTCCGGCGTGAGAATCAGACTAGATTGCTCTTAAATATAAGTGTATATTAAGAGATTGCTAGAAAAGATAAGATGTGATAAGGTAATGTAATGTGTCCATACCATTCCAAGGTGTTGGAGTATTTATAGCCGAAGGTAGGTTTCCAAGAAGGTACAGCCGGCTGAATAGTATTCATGTTCTGCCAACTGTGGGCTACGCACATGCCATGCTGGTGGTTGGTGGGTAGACAGCGGCTGATAGTGACCAGGCCGGCTGTGTACTATTCCTGTTCCACCAACTGCAGGCTATGCACGTCCTCCGACAGGTTGGTGAGTAGGCAGCGGCTGATAGTGACATACAGTACAAGAGCGTGCTGCTCGTTGTACTGTTGTCAGTGAGCTGTCGTATCTTTGGTCAGATCTTTTGTCCATACCTCGTCAGGTACAGTACAAAAGATCCTCCAGTATCGTACGGACTGGCTCATTTGGGAGGGAGTTTTCCCGGCTTTGTGCGGGAGTGTTCCCGGCTTGCTCACTCCTTCTTCAGGTGACATTACTGAATTATTTAAAAGTTAAGTGTCTTGTGCGTGTAGCCTTGCTGCGCGGGTAGCCTTCCCTGATGGCTAGTATCCGTTGCTGCGGGAACAGGCGGAGTACGTCGACCATTGGGAGGCTTTTCCTGCGGGAACAGCTTGCGTACTGCGCGTAAGGACGTCACGTCTCTGAGCATGGTGGGTCCTGCGGATCCAGTTGGTTTCTGCGCAGACGTCTCTCTTCAAGGTGAGTCTTGCGAGTTTAGCCTTTGCGCAGACGTCCCTGTTGACGGTGAGTCTTGCGGGTTCAACTGCGCAGACGTCCCTCTTTGAGCTGAGTCTTGCGGGTCTAACTGGGCTCTGCTGGGACCTACCTCTTCACTGCTATATTTTGTACAGGTGATCTTCTAAAACTCACTGCTGCCTTTGATATAACTTATATGGAGGCCAAGTCAATTGAGTAGGTACGTGGGGGTGGCAAATTTTTAGTTTTTTCTTTTATTTTTATTTTTATTTTTATTTTATATTTATTTCTTTATGTTCATTTATTATAATTTGTTATATTTTTCATTTGTTATAATTTAGATATTATTTTGTGAAACTTTTAATTTAAGTAAATTTAAAAGAAAAAAGAATCATATAACTAAATTCACAATGACAAATTGAATTAGGGTTTTATTACGAGGTTTTTTTACATTTTACGTTTATAATATCTATATAAATTTTGTATTTTAATTTTATTTATTGTAAGGAAATTAATAATACGTATACGGTTTTATGATAAAAGAGTTTCACAAATAAATTAGATGTTATAACTCGTTTAAAAGCTATATGGGTTTGATGAGACCCATGACCCGCTATTTCATAATCATAAATAGTATCTTTTTTTTAATATGATTATTAATTTTTAGTGTATCCCTGTTTTATAAGATTTTCATATCTAATATTTGATGAGATTAATTTTTAATATAATGAGATGTTATAACCCGTTTAACGGCTATATGGTTTTGGTGAGACCCATACCCGTGAATTCCGGTTAAATGCATGAGTAATCACCACTTTCAAATAAAACAATCAGGTGCTTGAGAGAAAATAGGAAGCTTTCGTGTATATATATATTTAAGATAAGATAGATATAGAGAGTATTTTGAGAACTCCTACGAGTTGTGAGAGCTGAAAGAAACTCCATTTAACAATTTTTTTGTTATATCTATTATATATAAGGTATTTAAATTACTAGAAACTTTTGTTATATCTATTATATATAAGGTATTTAAATTACTAGAAACTTTTTTTAAACGAGTCGACTATTAAAACGTGTGTGACAAGCAGTTACTTCATGTATTTGCGCTAGAATGTAGCAACTCGTTCCATATGTTTAAATAGTCAACTCGTAGTTATTGTCACTTTCTATTATAGGTTCAAGTTTATTTTTGCGTGATAGTTTTCAGGTTCGTTATTTTAATATATTTTATTTTTAAATGTAAGCAATATAACAACGTTTTATTAAACTATTAAGCTAATAGGATTCAAAATAACTTTTAGAATTAATTATGACGCTATCTGATTCCAAAATATGACCAGACTTGTGACCAAATAAGATGGTCGTTCACTCGTTCTGTGTCCATACTGTTTTTTTTTCCTAATCATGATCATAATCATTATTCATACTCAGTAAAATCCTACAAGTAGTAAAGTTATCAATATGGTTTGGGATGGTGAGATGCAGACAAACCGTATCTATTTCTATACTAAAAGATAAAGAGGTTGTTTCCAGTTAGACCATCGGCTTTAAGCAAAACCCGCATGAAAAGCGTAGTACTAATAATGTATTACTGCTATTGTACAAACGATCGATTTGAGGCACGGATTGCGTAATTATCTTAAATATATATTTGTTAAAATAATATATTATTTTAATTTAGTTTGAAATTATTTGTTTATAAAAAATTATACCAGAAGGACGGAGAAGTATCCAAGCATGTGCCTCGTAATAACATAAAAATTAAATTAAGTATCCAAGCATGTGCCTCGTAATAACATAAAAATTAAATTAAAATCAGTAACTTTTATAAACATGATCAAACGAGTATATAATTAAAATAAAGAGGTAAGAGTATTCTTATCCCATTCCTTATAATTATGTGAGGAAAGTTAGCAAATTATAGGGTGGGGTGATGTGTGGTTGTGAGCGTAAATTATATGATAGAGATAGAAATGTAGTTATTTTTTGTAAATTTGTGGAAACATTGTTTTCCCTATTTATTTTTTAATATTTGTTGGATTGGTTCTGAGTAGAGAAGAGAGAAAACTGTAATGATAAAGGTATAGAAATATTATTTAATTGAACAAGAGAGAGAAATGTAGTGTTTTTTAGTGTAATTATAGGGATAGAGATGGAGAATAGGTTGAGAATGCTCTAAGATAGGTATGTGGCAGTTTAACAAACTTGATAATACGAGTATATATAATTAGATGAGAAAGTTGCTTATTTTTTTAAGATATTGTTAAGCCAATATAATATATTGGTAAGATGATCATACAAGATTAGGAATGAGATCGATATCATATCAGTATTGTACCGGTACCAATACAGAAAATATATATACCGAATTTGAGAAAAATTAGATAATGAATATCGTAGCGGTATTGGTACTGGTATTTTAGGAATTTACCGCTTCAATACTGCTTTAGCGTTTTATCTTTTTTTTTCCTATCATTTAACTCATCAGTTTATCACTTTATGGTGTAACCAGTAACGTGCATAAAATCAAACAAATGATGTAACCAATCATTTCAAACTCTAAAATCAACAGCATAAACTAACCCATTAATTGTTTAAATTTATCTTAATTTTAAAATAAATAACTCAAATAATCATACAAACTTACCTTGATAGAATCATTCTTTTGTAATGGCGAATTGGTGGTGATGATAAATATTCCATGTAATGGTGATTAAGATGCAATATATATATATATATATAGGACAGTTACTGTACATTAATCCCTTATCGTACAAAGCGTGCGCGACGACATCAAACATCCGATCTAAAATTTTAAAATGTGTGCCTCTATTCTTCAAAAAGGGTAAGACCGTGAATTAGTCTCCATTAATCTCCCTAAAATCACTCGCAATAATCAGCCTATACTCAAATAATCCCGCCGACGAAGCGTAATACATTCTATCGTAACGAAGATGGATAAAACGAACAACCCTAACTCATCTGCTTCGACGAAGAAACGAAGATCAAAGCATAAACAAGATAAACATCATATTACTGATAAATCAGGTGTTTGTTTATTATTCATGTAATCGTTTAGGTTTTAGAAAGGTTTTAACAGTTGTTTTCGTAATGTGTAATCGTTTTAAGTTTTAATTGGTTATTACGTTATCAATTATTATGTGATTTGAAGCGTTTGGGTGATTGCAACATGTGAATCTGTCCAATTAAACTGAATCTAGTCCTGTGCGTTTGATGAGCGTTTGCGGTTTGTGTGACATTCGTCAAAATCGGGTCCCGTTTGTATTCGTTTGTATTTGTTTATGATCCGTTTATCATGAAAACCGACCCGCTTTGTAAACCGAAACTTATGATATAATCAAAATGATGGTTTTTATGTTACAATATTGTTTTACACTTGTTGGGTCTTGAAAACATCCTTTACGGGCCTTAAAACACGTTAAAATCACTTAAAACGCCAAACTATCATTTTTGAAACTTTGTAAAGTATCACTAGACCAAAATGTTCCTTATGTTCCCTTATGTCTCCTTGTTGGTTTTATTGTCCAACGAATCCGAGTTTTAACCCTTAAATCACTTGTTTAACCAAATTTAACTCTTCCTATAAATACAAGGTCATCTCTAACATAAATCCTTGCTCATAAACTCTTTCCTCACTCAAATTCAAGAATCATTCAAGGTTATATTCATGTTTATGTCGGGTTTGACTTTCAAAGTCAAATTCATGTAGTTTTTACATTTTAACTAACTTACTAACTCTTATTAATACTTGAAGTATATGGCACAACATATATATAATACACACCCCTTGTTACCTTTGGTAGTTGCTTCACTGACTCCGGTTGGTTAAGCTTCGGACTTCGTAAGGCAAGGCTTCATGTAGGACTTTCGTGGTCCTTGATATATATACACTTATATAACTTGTTGCACATATTAATCTTGTTTAACTTATATTCTTTTTAGTTTGTTTGTCATATTTATGAAGTTCCATGGTGGAGGTTTGTAGAGACTAACATCGGTTTAACCGTAAATTGTCCAAACCGTGAACCGAACTTTTGCTTACTAGTTTTGTAAAGTAGTTGTTTAAACATGTTTAATGTTAGATTTGAGTTTCAAAAATCATTTTACAAGTTCTTTGATATTAAGCATGTGGAATCCATCTATGAACTCGTTGGGAGATGGAAACCGAACCAAACCGAAACTTTTGCTTAAAGACTTGTTAACTTTTTAGTTGTAAAACTCAAAAATTTCTCATTTATAAATTATTATACAAGATCTATGATATTTGGGTATGTAGAAACCATCAAGGAACATATTGTGAGATGGAAAACGAACCAACCCGATTTTTACCCGCTTAAGACACACAAGTGTGTTTTTAGCTATCAAGATTGTATATTTCTTTAAAAATAGTTTACAAACTGATTTTAATTATTTTCTTAAGTACTTGGAATTGTTGGATCCAACTTGATCTCATAACATAGTTGGGACCGACAAAACCGAACACTCTCTTAACGTGCGTTGTTAGTTCTAAAACAATAGAACTACAAACTTGGTTAAGTCTTATTAAGTTTTATTGAGTTATCTCATAACATTCATTATTTTGGAAAGTTGACTTTGGGTTTGATCAATTATCAAGACCCGAACCAACAACCCGAACACTCGTTACAGACCCGTTTTAGTATCTTTGTCCCAAAGGAACTTGTTTTAGCATTTTTCCCACCTTATTACTTAACATAGGTTAAGTAAGTAGTAAGGTTAGATACTTTAACCCGGTTTCGAGCAAACTTATATTTTTAAAGGGTTATTATAATAAATTCTTAAATAGTTGCATTTTAAATCTTGAACTTTAATTATTTACTTTTTGCAACAATTATTTTATTTAAAGATCTTTAAGACAACCCTTCTAAATCCAAGTCTTTCTTTTATTTAGGCTTCATACGTTAAACCCGTCGTTCCGGAAAATCTTCAAATTACCAACTTTTCAAGTTTATTACTTGAACGTGAGTAACTTCATACCCCGTTTTTTATCTTTTGTTTTGGGGTAACATTTCATACTTATTCAAATCAAATGCTTTATACTTGAGTCTTGAACCACAAACGTTATTGTATACTTTACTTAAATAAATGCTCGATTTGGTGTTCTATGCTTACATGATTATATGATTATTTGTTTACCGCTTTTGGAATGTTGATTCATAAATCCGTGAACTATCTGGTATTCTCTTTAATGTATTCTTATTAACGACCTCATGAAATCCGAATCTATTTGGTATTCTCTTATAGACGGTGCCGCTAATGTATTCTTATTAGCGACCTCATATTATCCAAATTATTGCTATTTATTTGTTGTTTCGTATACAAGATTGTGGCTTTTCTATTATATACATATATGCTCAAAGACTATGAATTGCTTATATATATGCATGTTATTTTTATGCACATGTACAGTTATAATGCATGATAATGTACATATGTGTCGATAATGTAACCGGAGATTAAATGATAATATACATATATGTATAATTTAAGAAATCCGAGATTTTTATTTATGAAACCGGGATGCTAGAAAAACATTTTTGTTTTTTTTTTACTTATAAATTTTTTTTTGATAAATTTTTGAAGGGTAGTTTGTGGGTTAAAATGATTCTCAACGTTCTCAATTTCATAAAGTTCTCTTAGGGTACGTGCAAATACTTGTCAATTACGCGTGTCAAGAAATGCTTGTCAAGAACATGTGTCAGAATGCTTGTCATAAATGGGTGATAGATGACACAAATACGTGTCATCTTCATTAACGATAGGGTCTTCCTTGACACGCTTTGGCGTGTTATCTTCCCTTTTATGACACACATTGCATGTCATTGAAAGACTATTTTCTAGAAGTGCTTGGTTTATTTTTTAACGTAGCTTTGTTTGATTTAATATGTATATATTAGTTTGCTATGTTCATTATATTTCTTATCGTTTAGGCTCTTTCAATTAAGATGTCTAGGTTTCTTTATATTTTTAGAGAACGAACACGAACATGCATATTAAATTTAAAAAAACAAACATGAACACAACTATTTGTCTTACGCAAAAGGGGCGGTTGATGCAGACGACTATGCTAGTTGATGCATGAGGGGGAGGTTGACGATGGTTGGTGGTAATCAAAAGTTAACCGGTGATAGAGAGGATAGACCCATGACCCGTGAAAACTATTGGTTCATTATGAAAGGGTTCCACAAATCAATGAGATGTTATAACGTATTTAAGGACTATCCGAGTTTGGTGAAACCTATACCCTCGAATTCGGGTTAAACGTAAGAGAAATCTCAAATCACAAACCAAGAAATTTGTTGGCTTGAGAGGGGTGGGGAGCAACCAAAGAGTGACATAAGATTTTTTTTTTATAAGCAAATATACAGATAGATTTTTGCCAAAACTTCAAAATATAAAACCTTTTATTGTTAATTTATAGGAGTACAGATTATTCTATAAATGTGGACAAAAATAAGGACACAAAAGAAAACCAACAAATATAATGAAAACTTAATAAAAAAATCGTAACTCAAAATTAATAAAAAAAGTGTAAACAAAAAAATGATTCCACCGTTTTCCTCGTTCTAAAAAAAGGACACAATTTTGAGGAAAAAAAATATTATTGTTTCGTTTTATTTATCATTCTGTTTTTTGTTAATTTCATTATTGATTATGTATTTTTTTTATTGACATTTTGTCTTTTTATTTTCTATTGTGTTATATTACTTAAAATTGTATTATATTTTGTTTGACATTTTAATATATTTTGCGCTTTATTGTGTCACCTTTTATTTATCATTGTGTGTTTTTGTTTATTTTCGTCACTGTGTCTTTTTCCTCGGCTTTGTGTCTTTTCTTCGTTTTCTTGGAACGGGAATGATGGGGGAATCATTTTAGGTTTTTGTTTTTTGTTTCGTTTTTATTTATATTTTGAGTTATGATATGTATAATTATTTTTTTTGAATTTTTTTAAAGGGTTTTTCTTTTATGGTCATAAATTATTCTTACACTTCTTATTTTTGTCTCTTTTTACCTTTTTATCTTTTCCCATTTATAGGATAGATGTTATAATTGTTAATATGTTTGATGTATTATTTTAATTTCGATCTGATCATATGAGTTGATCGTGTTGTTGATGTGTTTGCAGGATAGAATATGACAAAAACACTTATTCCATGGAACTCTTCATGGATGCCAATTTGGTTTTAAGTATGTGACCATTAACACATTGTTTTTTCATATTTGTAGCAATGAAGATTCAAAAAACAAAGACGATTGCTTACTGCAAAACCAAAGTTGAGTCAGAGTTGATTACCACTGAAAAGGAAGATGGAACTGCTGAATTTGATGTCAAAAGGGTGTTCAAACGTAACAGGTATAACTGCTCTAGATGTTTTTTATTTGCCTTGGAAAATCAGTTAATGTTTGGTGATCTGCTGGTATTTGAAAACTAAATTTTTTTAATTCAACTTAAACTTAAAATCCAACGGTCATTTATAAATTAAAATTGAACATAAGGTTTGACTTTTTATTATTAGTATTATTATTTTTATTTTCCGTTATTAAGTTTTTTGCCTAGCCACTTAATAGAATTAAATTGTTTACTCTGTGTAGTATATATGTACCTAAACTAAAATATCTGAAGAAACACGGATCTAATTCCTTTGACGGGTCCTAGATCCAATGAGTCCACAGAGTATTTTATTATTTCTCTATTAACTCAAGTAAACTTTCCATCATAAATAAATAATATATTAATTATTTATTCTTAGAAATTTCGGGATGTTACAGATCAGAGTCATGATACTGTCTTCACGCGACGAAGGAGGCTTGAGGACGATGAATGAAAGCACCAAATTGATAAAGACCAATTCGAGATAGTCAATCTCTCAATAGACCCGTAGAGTGGGTTAGGCTCCAAGAATTAAGAGAGAAGCTAGAGAGAGAAACAAGACTTTGGAATAATTTATTTTATTTTTTTCTTCTTCTTTTTCTCAAACTACGATTACAATTTATAGGAAAATCAAAGACATAAAAATAGGAAACGATAAACAATAAGGAAACACAATCAAATTGATAGAGACCGATTCGAGATGATCAATCTCCCAATAGACCCGTAGAGTGGGTTAGGCTCCAAGAATTAAAAGAGAAGCTAGAGAAAGAAACAAGGCTTTGGAATAATTTTTCTTATTTTTTTCTTCTTCTTTTTCTCAAGCTACGATTACAATTTATAGGAAAATCAAAGACATTAAAATAGGAAACGATAAACAATAAGGAAACACAATTAGAGTATAATAAGGAAACAAAATAAAATATAATATAGGATCGTCTCACCCTACTTATAGCTTTGATGTTGGTGGAACTTCACTGGGTATGATTGATTGATACAATAAGTTACCGAAAAGCTTCATTTGTTCAACTTCTAGTCCAATGATGATTGACAAGCTTCCATCGTTTGTTGAGCTTGGCAACACATAACATTTACCTCCTGTTGGGATCCCTGTACGGCCCATGAAGATGGGCCGCCCCCATCCAAAGTTCGCATCATGAATCGGGAGCCTAAGCCAACTAACAATAGCAAAATCTGTGTACTTATTGTAAGCATCAAGCTTTTGACAACGATATTTTTCTAGATAATCAACTGCTGATTTTAGATAGTCGCTATTCATCCTCGCTAAAGATTCATGGATTTTGCTTGCAGCATACCACAAAGGTTTGGATTTAATATCACCTACCGTCGCTATAGTAGTGCCATTGAAGATGACATTCCCGAAAAAACCTGGTGGAAGTGGTGGTTGAAAGCGGGCCCGCCCATCAACTGGGTAGCCGAGCTTGGTTTTCACATCGTTCGGCAGCCCACGGGCTTCACACACACACTTCCAAATTTGGCCTGCGAGAATTTCAAAAGTGCTATAGTTGATCGTGTTGCCATCTTCCTTTGCTTTTGCTTTGAGCATATCGAGTTGGTTTCTTGTTAACTTAAACATTGAGAAGGTGGTTTTGGTTTCATCAAAGGTGACTTGGCGTGGCGTTGGATCCAGGTGGTATTCGATGTGCTCAAACACCGGTCGTGGTGGGTCCTGTGCACGGAGGAGAGTCCGGTCTAGGAAGGGTGGGAGAGTGATGTCTTGGCCACGAGCCATATCGGACCACGTGTTTATTAAGTGCAAACCAGACATCCCATCCGTAACGTGATGGTGCGTCCCAACTCCTAGCGAAACTCCACCACATTTGAAGTAAGTTACCTGCTTAATTGAGATAATTATTTAGTTTTAAAGAAGATAATTTATTTTAACATCTGTAATAGACATATATATACCTGCAAGACCAGAAGAGGAAATGATTCAATTCCTATTGAGTAATCAACCACTGGAATGAGTTTCATGTATTCTAATGAGGGTGCAAAGTCACCGAAATGATCAAGAACACCATCGGACTCGGCTTCTAAAAACAAGGCCCCTTGGCCTTGACAGTTGACCTGAAGCCGGCCATCTTCGCCTTGTTTAAGCCGCCCTGCCATCGGGTAAAATGGAACTAAAACCCTGCTCAAACTGTCCTTCATCACTTTACTATCAAAGAAGTTGTGAGCATCGTTGGGCCGATAAAAGTACACCGTTAGTGTGTGATATCTGTAAGAAGTAAGATCGAGGCTAGACAACCAAAGATTTGTCGTCGGTGTCGTCTTCTTGGGCTTCACAATCGTTGATTCTCTTACCACCACCTTCATCTCGATCTAGCTTCACTGAAAAAAAGTAAATAAGAATAATTAAGAATATGCTCATATTTTAAAAGCATTATCATTATCTACGAAGCTTAAAAACCTGCTATATTTTGTACAGGTGATCTTCTAAAACTCACTGCTGCCTTTGATATAACTTATATGGAGGCCAAGTCAATTGAGTAGGTACGTGGGGGTGGCAAATTTTTAGTTTTTTCTTTTTTTTTTTTTTTTATTTTATATTTATTTCTTTATGTTCATTTATTATAATTTGTTATATTTTTCATTTGTTATAATTTAGATATTATTTTGTGAAACTTTTAATTTAAGTAAATTTAAAAGAAAAAAGAATCATATAACTAAATTCACAATGACATATTGAATTAGGGTTTTATTACGAGGTTTGTTTTACATTTTACGTTTATAATATCTATATAAATTATGTATTTTAATTTTATTTATTGTAAGGAAATTAATAATACGTATACGGTTTTATGATAAAAGAGTTTCACAAATAAATTAGATGTTATAACTCGTTTAAAAGCTATCTGGGTTTGATGAGACTCATGACCCGCTATTTCATAATCATAAATAGTATCTTTTTTTTAATATGATTATTAATTTTTAGTGTATCCCTGTTTTATAAGATTTTCATATCTAATATTTGATGAGATTAATTTTTAATATAATGAGATGTTATAACCCGTTTAACGGCTATATGGTTTTGGTGAGACCCATACCCGTGAATTCCGGTTAAATGCATGAGTAATCACCACTTTCAAATAAAACAATCAGGTGCTTGAGAGAAAATAGGAAGCTTTCGTGTATATATATATATTAAGATAAGATAGATATAGAGAGTATTTTGAGAACTCCTACGAGTTGTGAGAGCTGAAAGAAACTCCATTTAACAATTTTTTTGTTATATCTATTATATATAAGGTATTTAAATTACTAGAAACTTTTGTTATATCTATTATATATAAGGTATTTAAATTACTAGAAACTTTTTTTAAACGAGTCGACTATTAAAACGTGTGTGACAAGCAGTTACTTCATGTATTTGCGCTAGAATGTAGCAACTCGTTCCATATGTTTAAATAGTCAACTCGTAGTTATTGTCACTTTCTATTATAGGTTCAAGTTTATTTTTGCGTGATAGTTTTCAGGTTCGTTATTTTAATATATTTTATTTTTAAATGTAAGCAATATAACAACGTTTTATTAAACTATTAAGCTAATAGGATTCAAAATAACTTTTAGAATTAATTATGACGCTATCTGATTCCAAAATATGACCAGACTTGTGACCAAATAAGATGGTCGTTCACTCGTTCTGTGTCCATACTGTTTTTTTTTCCTAATCATGATCATAATCATTATTCATACTCAGTAAAATCCTACAAGTAGTAAAGTTATCAATATGGTTTGGGATAGTGAGATGCAGACAAACCGTATCTATTTCTATACTAAAAGATAAAGAGGTTGTTTCCAGTTAGACCATCAGCTTTAAGCAAAACCCGCATGAAAAGCGTAGTACTAATAATGTATTACTGATATTGTACAAACGATCGATTTGAGGCACGGATTGCGTAATTATCTTAAATATATATTTGTTAAAATAATATATTATTTTAATTTAGTTTGAAATTATTTGTTTATAAAAAATTATACCAGAAGGACGGAGAAGTATCCAAGCATGTGCCTCGTAATAACATAAAAATTAAATTAAGTATCCAAGCATGTGCCTCGTAATAACATAAAAATTAAATTAAAATCAGTAACTTTTATAAACATGATCAAACGAGTATATAATTAAATAAGGAGGTAAGAGTATTCTTATCCCATTCCTTATAATTATGTGAGGGAAGTTAGCAAATTATAGGGTGGGGTGATGAGTGGTTGTGAGTGTAAATTATAGGATAGAGATAGAAATGTAGTGATTTTTTGTAAATTTGGGGAAACATTGTTTTCCCTATTTATTTTTTAATATTTATTGGATTGGTTCTGAGTAGAGGAGAGAGAAAACTGTAATGATGAAGGTATAGAAATATTATTTAATTGAACAAGAGAGAGAAGTGTAGTATTTTTTAGTGTAATTATAGGGATAGAGATGAAGAATAGGTTGAGAATGCTCTAAGATAGGTATGTAGCAGTTTAACAAACTTGATAATACGAGTATATATAATTAGATGAGAAAGTTGCTTATTTTTTTAAGATATTGTTAAGCCAATATAATATTTTGGTAAGATGATCATACAAGATTAGGAATGAGATCGATATCATATCAGTATTGTACCGGTACCAATACAGAAAATATCTATACCGAATTTGAGAAAAATTAGATACTGAATATCATAGCGGTATTGGTACTGGTATTTTAGGAATTTACCGCTTCAATACTGCTTTAGCGTTTTATCTTTTTTTTTCCTATCATTTAACTCATCAGTTTATCACTTTATGGTGTAACCAGTAACGTGCATAAAATCAAACAAATGATGTAACCAATCATTTCAAACTCTAAAATCAACAGCATAAACTAACCCATTAATTGTTTAAATTTATCTTAATTTTAAAATAAATAACTCAAATAATCATACAAACTTACCTTGATAGAATCATTCTTTTGTAATGGCGAATTGATTGTGATGATAAATATTCCATGTAATGGTGATTAAGATGCAATATATATATATATATATATATATAGGACGGTTACTGTACATTAATCCCTTATCGTATAAAGCGTGCGCGACGACATCAAACATCCGATCTAAAATTTTAAAATGTGTGCCTCTATTCTTCAAAAAGGGTAAGACCGTGAATTAGTCTCCATTAATCTCCCTAAAATCACTCGCAATAATCAGCCTATACTCAAATAATCCCGCCGACGAAGCGTAATACATTCAATCGTAACGAAGATGGATAAAACGAAAACCCTAACTCATCTGCTTCGACGAAGAAACGAAGATCAAAGCATAAACAAGATAAACATCATATTACTGATAAATCAGGTGTTTGTTTATTATTCATGTAATCGTTTAGGTTTTAGAAAGGTTTTAACAGTTGTTTTCGTAATGTGTAATCGTTTTAAGTTTTAATTGGTTATTACGTTATCAATTATTATGTGATTTGAAGCGTTTGACAAGCGTTTGGATGATTACAACATGTGAATCTGTCCAATTAAACTGAATCTAGTCCTGTGCGTTTGATGAGCGTTTACGGTTTATGTGACATTCGTCAAAATCGGGTCCCGTTTGTATTCGTTTGTATTTGTTTATGATCCGTTTATCATGAAAACCGACCCGCTTTGTAAACCGAAACTTATGATATAATCAAAATGATGGTTTTATGTTACAATATTGTTTTACACTTGTTGGGTCTTGAAAACATCATTTACGGGCCTTAAAACACGTTAAAATCACTTAAAACGCCAAACTATCACTTTTGAAACTTTGTAAAGTATCACTAGACCAAAATGTTCCTTATGTTCCCTTATGTCTCCTTGTTGATTTTATTGTCCAACGAATCCGAGTTTTAACCCTTAAATCACTTGTTTAACCAAATTTAACTCGTCCTATAAATACAAGGTCATCTCTAACATAAATCCTTGCTCACAAACTCTTTCCTCACTCAAATTCAAGAATCATTCAAGGTTATATTCATGTTTATGTCGGGTTTGACTTTCAAAGTCAAATTCATGTAGTTTTTACATTTTAACTAACTTACTAACTCTTATTAATACTTGAAGTATATGGCACAACATATATATAATACACACCCCTTGTTACCTTTGGTAGTTGCTTCACTGACTCCGGTTGGTTAAGCTTCGGACTTCGTAAGGCAAGGCTTCATGTAGGACTTTCGTGGTCCTTGATATATATACACTTATATAACTTGTTGCACATATTAATCTTGTTTAACTTATACTCTTTTTAGTTTGTTTGTCATATTTATGAAGTTCCATGGTGGAGGTTTGTAGAGACTAACATCGGTTTAACCGTAAATTGTCCAAACCGTGAACCGAACTTTTGCTTACTAGTTTTGTTAAAGTAGTTGTTTAAACATGTTTAATGTTAGATTTGAGTTTCAAAAATCATTTTACAAGTTCTTTGATATTAAGCATGTGGAATCCATCTATGAACTCGTTGGGAGATGGAAACCGAACCAAACCGAAACTTTTGCTTAAAGACTTGTTGTTAACTTTTTAGTTGTAAAACTCAAAAATTTTTCATTTATAAATTATTATACAAGATCTATGATATTTGGGTATGTAGAAACCATCAAGGAACATATTGTGAGATGGAAAACGAACCAACCCGATTTTTACCCGCTTAAGACACACAAGTGTGTTTTTAGCTATCAAGATTGTATATTTCTTTAAAATTAGTTTACAAACTGATTTTAATTATTTTCTTAAGTACTTGGAATTGTTGGATCCAACTTGATCTCATAACATAGTTTGGACCGACAAAACCGAACACTCTCTTAATGTGCGTTGTTAGTTCTAAAACAATAGAACTACAAACTTGGTTAAGTCTTATTAAGTTTTATTGAGTTATCTCATAACATTCATTATTTTGGAAAGTTGACTTTGGGTTTGACCAATTATCAAGACCCGAACCAACAACCCGAACACTCGTTACAGACCCGTTTTAGTATCTTTGTCCCAAAGGAACTTGTTTTAGCATTTTTCCCACCTTATTACTTATCATAGGTTAAGTAAATAGTAAGGTTAGATACTTTAACCCGATTTCGAGCAAACTTATATTTTTAAAGGGTTATTATAATAAATTCTTAAATAGTTACATTTTAAATCTTGAACTTTAATTATTTACTTTTTGCAACAATTATTTTATTTAAATATCTTCAAGACAACCCTTCTAAATCCAAGTCTTTCTTTTATTTAGGCTTCATACGTTAAACCCGTCGTTCCGGCAAATCTTCAAATTACCAACTTTTCAAGTTTATTACTTGAACGTGAGTAACTTCATACCCCGTTTTCTATCTTTTGTTTTGGGGTAACATTTCATACTTATTCAAATCAAATGCTTTATACTTGAGTCTTGAACCACAAACGTTATTGTATACTTTACTTAAATAAATGCTCGATTTGGTGTTCTATGCTTACATGATTATATGATTATTTGTTTACCGCTTTTGGAATGTTGATTCATAAATCCGTGAACTATCTGGTATTCTCTTTAATGTATTCTTATTAACGACCTCATGAAATCCGAATCTATTTGGTATTCTCTTATAGACGGTGCCGCTAATGTATTCTTATTAGCGACCTCATATTATCCAAATTATTGCTATTTATTTGTTGTTTCGTATACAAGATTGTGGCTTTTCTATTATATACATATATGCTCAAAGACTATGAATTGCTTACCAACCTTTGTGTTGAAAAACTTTATTTTATGAAATGTTCCAGGTTTGCATCTAGGTTGATTTTGGAGTTCGGTGAAGAAAACGTCACAAATACCGTTAGGATATTAGCAAAAATGAACAATATTTGATTTGCTATATTTTGTTGTATTTGACTTATGATTATTGTTATGTGACATTTTCGATGTTGTGAAATGAAATGAGTTTGTTAAATATCGTCGCTTTAAATAGTTTCATGCGCTTATGGGCAACCGTTACACCTCGGCATGTTCCGCCGCCTTTGGTCGGGGTGTGACAGTTTAGGATTTAGGGTTAGGGGTTTAGGGATGATTGCTACATATGAATATGTTACCATTCTATGATTATGGCCTTCAACAAAATCATATACTTCAAAATTTACACCGTCAACAAATTTTAACTATAGATGTGCTCTACAACTACATCTAATTGTCGGCCTCTTCCTCTTTTTATAATATGGCTTGCTTGATTCATTACAATCACCTTTTGAATCATACATTTTGGCTGGCATGTGACCTTCTTTACAACAAGTAAAATAATTGGTCTTTAGTACACCATCATGCAAGTAAGATCCACCTTTACGAACCCCAAATCCAGCTTTTTTTAGCATATGCACTATAAAAATGAAATACTTGATCAATTAACGAAAACATCATTCCTTTAACAGGTCTGTAAGAAGAAGCAACTTCAGGAATGATATCAACCCCCTGACCTTCAACCAAAACACCTGAATCATCTACACAAACATCAAATCAAACGTGTTAACACCAAAATAACATCATAAAAGTAATTCAAACAAGCTCAAAACACGCTCATATTAAATAATCAAACCATTTTATAATCCTAATATTAGCATGCTCATATTCTATAATATTATTATGAACACGTTCATGATACACTCATAGTATAAACACCAAAAATCAACCATGTTAAACACTCCTAATATGAACACGCTCGTAACATGCTCGCAAACTAAACTAATCAATTATCATGTGATTCTCATAGAAACTAACAAACACGTTACTGGCACGATTATCAAGCGTCTACTGTTGACTAGTTCAAACAAAGCAAAAAGCTTACATTCACGATCATCTTCCATTTCAAAACCCTAAATCACAAAATCGATTGAAAAACTGGTTCGTGTACTCAAGAGAGCTCGATTTCGTAAATAAGAAATTGTTTCCTAAATAAGAAATTGATTTTGATTAAGCTAAAAATAAGGATCGTAACCGTATATATGCAAAATACCAAATTTAGATTACAAATCAAAAAGACAATCCTACCCTTCTCGCTTAAAATACACGGGATCTTCTCAACCGCTCTCAACTAAATGGAAGGTGTAGATTGACGCTCCAATATGTCGCGTAAAGTTTTGTAGGATAAGCATTTGTGTATTCCATCTTTTCTCATATATATATATATATATATATATATATATATATATATATGTATATATATGAATGAGATCGTGTAAAAACCACTTGGAAATTGAGAATTTTAAGAACCATTTCCGACCACAAAAAAAAACAATTCAAAAAATTTTTAAAAAATTATAAAACCAAAAAAAATGTGAAAATAAAAAAATTAAAAAGACTAGAACGTTTATCTAGCATCCCGGTTTCATAAAAAAACAATTATCGGTTTTGCTAAATTATACATATTCGTATAATACTTATAAACACGTATATACATATATATATATATATGGTATTGGATCATTTCAGAAGTTTTTTTACAACGAGAAGTGCGAGAAATGAATGTGTAACTCAATTAATCCCTAATTTCACTCCCTTTCTTATGTGTAGGTGTGTTGTGTAGGTGCATATGTATGTGTGTAGGCACGTATGTTTGTATACGTGTATGTATGTTTGTATGTGTGTAGGTACATACGTTTGAATGTGGCTCGGTACATTTATATGTTTGTAGGTAGCTTTGAATGTGTAATTAAGACATAAATACAACCAACCTACATATATGTATGTAACATCGTATGAAAGGGAGTGAAATTAGGGATTAATGGAGTTATACCTTCACTTCTCGTACTTCTCGCTGTAATATCACTTCTCGCAAGATCCATCCCCTATATGTATAGGTATTGGATCATTATATATATATATATATATGCATGTTATTTTTATGCACATGTACAGTTATAATGCATGATAATGTACATATGTGTCGATAATGTAACCGGAGATTAAATGATAATATACATATATGTATAATTTAAGAAATCCGAGATTTTTATTTATGAAACCGGGATGCTAGAAAAACATTTTTGTTTTTTTTTTTACTTATAAATTTTTTTTTGATAAATTTTTGAAGGGTAGTTTGTGGGTTAAAATGATTCTCAACGTTCTCAATTTCATAAAGTTCTCTTAGGGTACGTGCAAATACTTGTCAATTACGCGTGTCAAGAAATGCTTGTCAAGAACATGTGTCAGAATGCTTGTCATAAATGGGTGATAGATGACACAAATACGTGTCATCTTCATTAACGATAGGGTCTTCCTTGACACGCTTTGGCGTGTTATCTTCCCTTTTATGACACACATTGCATGTCATTGAAAGACTATTTTCTAGAAGTGCTTGGTTTATTTTTTAACGTAGCTTTGTTTGATTTAATATGTGTATATTAGTTTGCTATGTTCATTATATTTCTTATCGTTTAGGCTCTTTCAATTAAGATGTCTAGGTTTCTTTATATTTTTAGAGAACGAACACGAACATGCATATTAAATTTAAAAAAACAAACATGAACACAACTATTTGTCTTACACAAAAGGGGCGGTTAATGCAGACGACTATGCTAGTTGATGCATGAGGGGGAGGTTGACGATGGTGGGTGGTAATCAAAAGTTAACCGGTGATAGAGAGGATAGACCCATGACCCGTGAAAACTATTGGTTCATTATGAAAGGGTTTCACAAATCAATGAGATGTTATAACGTATTTAAGGACTATCCGAGTTTGGTGAAACCTATACCCTCGAATTCGGGTTAAACGTAAGAGAAATCTCAAATCACAAACCAAGAAATTTGTTGGCTTGAGAGGGGTGGGGAGCAACCAAAGAGTGACATAAGATTTTTTTTTTATAAGCAAATATACAGATAGATTTTTGCCAAAACTTCAAAATATAAAACCTTTTATTGTTAATTTATAGGAGTACAGATTATTCTATAAATGTGGACAAAAATAAGGACACAAAAGAAAACCAACAAATATAATGAAAACTTAATAAAAAAATCGTAACTCAAAATTAATAAAAAAAGTGTAAACAAAAAAATGATTCCACCGTTTTCCTCGTTCTAAAAAAAGGACACAATTTTGAGGAAAAAAATATTATTGTTTCGTTTTATTTATCATTCTGTTTTTTGTTAATTTCATTATTGATTATGTATTTTTTTATTGACATTGTGTCTTTTTATTTTCTATTGTGTTATATTACTTAACATTGTGTTATATTTTGTTTGACATTTTAATATATTTTGCGCTTTATTGTGTCACCTTTTATTTATCATTGTGTGTTTTTGTTTATTTTCGTCACTGTGTCTTTTTCCTCGGCTTTGTGTCTTTTCTTCGTTTTCTTGGAACGGGAATGATGGGGGAATCATTTTAGGTTTTTGTTTTTTGTTTCGTTTTTATTTATATTTTGAGTTATGATATGTATAATTATTTTGTTTGAATTTTTTTAAAGGGTTTTTCTTTTATGGTCATAAATCATTCTTACACTTCTTATTTTTGTCTCTTTTTACCTTTTTATCTTTTCCCATTTATAGGATAGATGTTATAATTGTTAATATGTTTGATGTATTATTTTAATTTCGATCTGATCATATGAGTTGATCGTGTTGTTGATGTGTTTGCAGGATAGAATATGACAAAAACACTTATTCCATGGAACTCTTCATGGATGCCAATTTGGTTTTAAGTATGTGACCATTAACACATTGTTTTTTCATATTTGTAGCAATGAAGATTCAAAAAACAAAGACGATTGCTTACTGCAAAACCAAAGTTGAGTCAGAGTTGATTACCACTGAAAAGGAAGATGGAACTGCTGAATTTGATGTCAAAAGGGTATTCAAACGTAACAGGTATAACTGCTCTAGATGTTTTTTATTTGCCTTGGAAAATCAGTTAATGTTTGGTGATCTGCTGGTATTTGAAAACTAAATTTTTTTAATTCAACTTAAACTTAAAATCCAACGGTCATTTATAAATTAAAATTGAACATAAAGTTTGACTTTTTATTATTAGTATTATTATTTTTATTTTCCGTTATTAAGTTTTTTGCCTTGCCACTTAATAGAATTAAATTGTTTACTCCGTGTAGTATATATGTACCTAAAATAAGATATCTGAAGAAACACGGATCTAATTCCTTTGACGGGTCCTAGATCCAATGAGTCCACAGGGTAGGATACAGATAACAACCACAACGATATGAGCTCAATCTCCCAAAGTCCAGTGACGAAAACCTGCAAAACAGACACCGTGAGCTCGTTTGGGAATGACAAGAGGGGGGTTTCTTCCTGTAACCACCCTCCGGCGTGAGAATAAGTACCGTTCTGATAGAGAGAAAGTACTTAAGTATTTAAAGTAGATAGTTGGGAGTGAGTGAATACCTCAAAGAGAATGTGAAGGTATTTATAGCCGAAGGATGAAGGGATGTGATTGGGCCAGCTGTCCCTTTCTAGAAGATTCTTTCGTAACAACTTGGGACACGTGCCCTTGTGTAATAGGTTAAGCTATACGTCCCATGTGCATGGTTATAACAACCTGGACGCGCGTCTTCCTGTGATAGGATGAGATAATATTGGCTATGTGCACACGGTTATAACAACCTGGCCACGTGTACTCTGTTCATTGGTTGAAGAGTCACGTATTCTCCAAGAAAGGATCCTGGTAATTCTTTTAGAATATAATTAGTTAATTACAATTTTCCTGTAACATTGCCTTCTAGCTATCCAGGCGGAGTAAGAGTACTTCCCTGCGGATGACTTTTGAGGGTGTCTGGATGCTTCCGCGCAAGGTGTATGGTTGTTCTTCCTTTATTAAGTTGTGCGGGTGATCCGTATGTCCCGCGGGTATCTTATGAGGGATATTCCTCTGATCCGCGGGTGGTACTTAAGGGTATTTGGGTCTTTTTGGTACCCTACCTCCATAATATCAATAAGAAAAATACATATAGACCATTCAACTAATAAATAAACTAATACATGTTAGAGGTATATGTTATTTGGGTGTCTTGTGATCAAATATATAAACAATAAAATCAAGGTTGTATGAAAAGCAATCTACTATATCGTTGATTTAAAAATAAACTAATACTTATTAGAGGTATATGTTATTTGCGTGTATCTTGTGATAAAATAAATAAACAATAAAATCAAGGTTGTATGAAAAGCAATCTACTATATCGTTGATTTACAAATAAACTAATACTTATTAGAGGTATATGTTATTTGCGTGTATCTTGTGATAAAATAAATAAACAATAAAATCAAGGTTGTATGAAAAGCAATCTACTATATCGTTGATTTACAAATAAACTAATACATATTAGAGGTATATGTTATTTGCGTGTATCTTGTGATAAAATAAATAAACAATAAAATCAAGGTTGTATGAAAAGCAATCTACTATATCATTGATTTACAAATAAACTAATACATATTAGGGTATATGTTATTTGCGTGTATCCTGTAATAAAATAAATAAACAATAAAATCAAGGTTCTATTGAAAGCAGTCTACGATATCGCTCATTTACAAATCCTTAACAAGATTAAAACATTCCTTAACAAGCCCTAATGAGATAGAAATCGCCGTTTAACATTTTAATTTGCACGCCAAATCAGGATCTTGAAATCGGTATATGTTTTCAAACCCGTGTATGTTTATATTGTTTTCATGCCCCAAAATTATATATTCATACCCCAAATCCCTATTCCATTATGTATTTTTGCAAATTTCATACCCCAAATTCTATTCCAACATGTTATCAAATCTTTATTTCCCCCAAATCCCTATTCTGATTATATAAAAACACTAATAATACCCCAAACATGTATTTTCTGATTGAAGCATATGATAACAACCGATTAATTATTCGATTAACGCCTCCATATGTTAATTGATTGCACGTTTCAATTACGTTATCCAGTTTTTTTCCTCTTTGCATCCATTTATTGATGACTTTTTAAAACACTTATTGGAATAGGGCGCATGATTCTTTTCATGCAGCATAAATTAGTTTGTGTTTACTTCAATTACTACATCGATTGGTTCTATTTACTAGATCGTCAAATACTTGAATGATGAAATATATTTCAATATTACTATCATATGCAGATACACGTTTTTTATCGATCAACAGGGCCAAGTTTCTTCAGAGGTGTTCTCCATCCACACATAAATTATCTGGTAAACATCTTTCTTTTTAAATATTATTTATTTTAGACAATTTCTTAATATTAATGAAAAACTTAGATTATTAATACTTATTTACATTTCTTAGTTTTGGTGTTACGAACTAGATATGCACATTTATCTAATCAACATAAAAATCTTTCAAAATAATGTTGTTCTATTTGTTTATCAATTAACAACTTCCAATTGAATGTTGATAGAAGTTTTCCAATTATGAATCCTGAGAAGATTTGATAGAAGAAAGTTCATGGCTTCATTAGTTCTATATTTTTTTGACAATAAAATTCTTGACAAAAAAAGGTTTTGATTTTTATTGAGTGATTCATATTCATATAATCAACGATAGTAATGGGGGGTGTGCTTATGTTTTGTTTTCTTGAATTACTAAGTCAGTATTATATTTGTAAAGTACACGATTATAGAAAATATCTCGAAGTTTGATGTTGATGAATCAGACTAATAAGTTATTTGTTGCAGTGTGAACTAAGTTTTTAATTATATGGAGTTATTTTGCATAAGCGCGATTATGAGTAGCACTTTCAAGTCAATTTCTCAAAGCATCCTACTTTCTTTTGTGGAGTAAATGAGTAATTTTATTTTCCACACATAATACTTAGCTATGTTTATACAAAGAAAAAAGTTGTAATATTATATGATTGGTTTGATGTATATTTGTAAGGAAAAACTGAATTATATTGCCTATGTTGTATCGGAGCATTGACTCATCTGGGTATTGCTTTTGATTAATTCAATTATTGCTTATGAAACTAAGTTGACCATTTGTAATCATCTTGATATTTTTATCGCATTGTATGTTTCATAGTTAACGGGTCACTACAAGTCGAGTATGTTTGATTGAACAAGTGATGTATTTATTTATAAAGTCAAAATAAGTTGAGTATGTTTTGTTTGAACAACTAATGTATCTATAAAGCTAATTAATTTATTTATTATATATGTAAATTGTGGTACGAAAGTAGGATCTACCTCAGGTGTTACAGTGAATTGGTAAATTGTCATTAGGTTTGTTTTAGGCAAATGAAATGCCACTCAAAAAGTACCAATATTACTTTTTTTAACTTATGTTGTTATTGTATATTTGAGTAGGAACATATCAGGTTTCTTAAATATATTTCATGTTTTTATTAACATTATCAACCTTCATAGCTGATGAGAAACCAAAATCTATTATGTATCGGAGATTATTTTAAAAGAAAAGAAAAAAACGAGAACTGGGCAATTAGAATAGTAACAATAGGAACAACGGGTTAAGAAGTCAAAAAGTGATACTTTTGTTTTTAAGAACCCTAAACAATATATGAATTTTAGCATTTTAATTTTCCAACCCGTGTAACACACGGATTTTTAAACTAGTCTTACATATATATAAATGTAACTTCCCTAAATTCTCTCAAGACGCAAGATTGATTTTTATTTGTAAATGAAGGTTTCTCATGCATTTGACTCGAATTCACAAGTATGAGTCTCACCAAACCCAGATAGCCCTTAAACGGCTTATAAAATCTCATTATATTAAAAAGTAATCTTATAAAATATTTGATATGGAAATCCTATAACATATGGATATACTAAAAATTAATATCCTTTTAAAAAGATATTATTCATAGTTAAAAAATAATTTTATAGTAAAAAAAGCGGTTAATGGGTCTCACCAAACCCAGATAGCTTTTAAATCAGGTTATAACATCTCAATTATTTGTGAAAACTTTTCATTATCAAATCTTAAGTATATTAACTTCCTTATAATAAATAAAATTAAATTACTAAACATATATAAATATTGATTAACAAATAATTTAAAACAACCTCGTAACACTGTGGTGGTAAATGCTAGTATGAGTATATAATTAGATGAGGAAGTTGCTTATTTTTCTTATTCTTAAGTTATTTAGAAACTTGATAATACGATCATATAATTAGACAAGGAAATTGTGTAACATCCTACTTTAGATAATAATAAATAAAAAGAAATTCCGTTCACTTAAGGGTGTGTTATTATTTAATTAATTTTAAATAAATATTAAAGTGTGGGCTTGGACAATAAAAGTTGGAGTAAGGGATGGTGATGGGCCTTAGGTCCATGAACTTAAGGGTATATAAACTCCCTAAAACCCTAAAACCCTCATTCCCATCTTCTAGCCTCCATGCACACTAAAAACACACACAAAAACACTCTCATCCATTACGAACCAGATTTAGATCCGAACCAAGAAGGGTTTTTGTTAAATATTTCTTATACAATCAAGGAAAACGTCCTTAGTCACGTGTTGAAGCTGAACCGTAGCTAGAAGAGAGCTAAAAAGGTACGTTTTAGATTAAAGGCCACGTTTTTAAGGTCGGTTTGACCTAAAATTTGATACTAAGACAAATCGGGCATTTTTATGCAAGAAAAAAATGAACTTTGATGTAAACGATGTGTTTTAGAATGAAACAGGTTAAATGGTTAACATTTGGACCGTGTTATATAAAGAAAACGATGTCATTATAGACCAAAGCTCGTTTCATATGAAAAATGGGAAAAACAATTCGAAAGGGAAGGCTGGAAAGTGATAAGAATGAAACCCTATATGAATCGTGTAAGGCCCCGGTCCCGGTGCCCTACTTTAGTGTTGGATTTACTCATAAACACAATTCTAGATATTATAGTTAATTTAAACTTTTCACGGAATATAAAAGCATCAAACATTCATTACAAAATATTAAAATCATAACTTTTAAATTTCAAATTATCTTAACATAAAGCATCATAACTTTTCTTCACTAGATGCCAGCCAGCTCAGTCCATGCTATGTGACCCCTCAAGCCAGCTCCTTCATTTCATTTGCTTGCGTGCATACTAAAAGTCAGCTACGTTGAGTGAGTTCTAGTTAATCAGGCAACATACATTACATTCATATATATGTATATGTATGTATGTATACGTATCCGTAGATACATATTACGTACTTTACCTTCTTCTTTAATTCATACATACATTCATACTTTTATATTTTCATACTTGCATACTTTCATACTTTCATACCTTCTTGTTTTAGCTTACTTATACATACATAATTATCTCTACGTTTTAAAGAGTCTTTCGCCTTATAACCTCATAGATATTATTAGGGTCTGCTCCATACATTCGCAGATATAATAAGGGTCTGCTGCTCCCTACATTCGCAGATATTATTAGGGCCGGTTTCCTACATTCGTGTCACACCCCAACCTACGGCGGAAATGCCGGGTGTGAACTGATTGCTCACAGCTTTTCAAAGGTACTATCATGCAATATTAAATGTGACAATATCTATTAGCTTTAATTAAATAAACATTTACATCAAATTAACCAAAGTACATAAATTAAAATTAAATCAAATAAAAATTTAATATTCTAATTCTTGTGTCTTCTTCTCTAGTATGCAACCTAAGTTTTCTTCAAATACAAGCTTGAGAATCATATCACACGATAACCTGCATATGCATTAAAAATAAAATAGGTTTTGTCAACACAATGTTGAGTGAGTATAACACCAGATTTGAAACATTATATAATAAGTAAAAGTGCAAATTTTTCCTGTGAGATATACAGATAAGTCATAGCACATAATAGTCAAACAACTATAAAGATAGCAAACCATAAATAAAGGGCTCAACCAATCTATATAATTGGACATTGGCTACCAAACAAGGACTAAACCGTTGCCATAAAAATGGACATCGGTCGCCGAAGTAACTAAATAGCGTTCAAATAAAGCAAGTAAACAATTAGCAAGTTAGGCAGACTGATAAACACACAAGGATAAACAATTGCGTTTGAGTACTATATAATAGAAAATACTTACAAACGCATATGTCCCCAAAACAGTTGAAAATAAGTAAAAGAAGGGGAGTGAAATACTCACTGTCACACCCCGACCAAAGGCGGTGGAACATGCCGAGGTGTAACGATTGCCCATAAGCGCATGACACTATTTAAAGCGACAATATTTAACAAACACATTTCATTTCACAACATCGAAAATGTCACATAACCAAGTATTCATAAGTCAAATACAACAAAATATAGCAAAATATAGCAAATCAAATATTGTTCATTTTTGCTAATATCCTAACGGTATTTGTGTCATTTTCTTCACCGAACTCCATAATCAACCTAGATGCAAATCTGTAACATTTCATAAAATAAAGTTTTCAACACAAAGGTTGGTGAGCAATTCATAAGTTTTAACAATAGATATATAGTATGAAAAGCCACAAAACTAGTATACAAAACCATAAATAATAGCTATAAACTTGGATAAATTGACAATCGCTAATAGAATTACGTTAGCGCCACCTAGCTACAAGGGATTGCCAAGTAGTCTAGGATTTAATAGAATATCGTTAATTGCATTACGTTAACGACACCTTGCTACAAGGGGATGCCAAGTAGTCTAGGATTTATAGATTCCACCAACCGAAAGCGATAAACACATAGGCATATAAGTATAGAACACCAAATCGAGCAATTATTCAAGTAAAGTATACAACAACGTTTGTGGTTTAAGACTCAAGTATAAAGCATTTGATTTGAATAAGTCTGAAATGTCACCCCAAAACAAAAGATAGAAAACGGGGTATGAAGTTACTCACATTCAAGTATAAAACTCGATCGGTAAAAGATGAATAACCGGATGGATGAAGTTTAACGAGCAAGGCCTAAATGACAATAAAATCTTGGATTTAGAATGGTTGTCTTGAAGATCTTTAAATAAACTAATTGTTGCAAAAAGTAAACAATTAAAGTTCAAGGTTTAAAATGTAACTATTTAAGAATTTATAATAACAATACTTTAAAAATATAAGTTTGCTTGAAACCGGGTTAAAGTATCTAACCTTAATATTTACTTAACCAATGTTAAGTAATAAGGTGGGAAAAATGCTAAAATGCAAGTTTCTTTGGGACAAAGATACTAAAACGGGTCTTTAACGAGTGTTCGGGTTGTCGGTTCGGGTCACAAATGGTCAAACCCAAAGTCAACTTTCCAACATATTAATTTTTATGAGATAACTCATTAAAATATACTAACACTTAACCAAGTATGTAGATCTATTGTTTAGAACTAACAACGCACGTTAAGCGAGTGTTCGGTTTTGTCGGTCCAAACTACGTGATGAGATCAAGTTGGATCCAACAAATCCAAGTACTTAAGAAAATAATTAAAATCAGTTTGTAAACTATTTTTAAAGAAATAAACAAGTCTTGATAGCTAAAAACACACTTGTGTGTCTTAAGCGAGTAAAAGTCGGTATAGTTTGGTTTGGTTCGGTCTCCATCTCACAAATAGTTCATAGATGGTTTCTACATGCCCAAATATCATAGAACTTGTATATTGGTTTATAAATGAAGAAAACTTAAATTTTACAACTAAAAAGTTAACTACAAGTCTTTTAAGCAAAAGTTTCGCTTTAGTTCGGTTTCCATCTCCCAACGAGTTCATAGATGGATTCCATATGCTTAATATCAAAGACCTTGTAAAAATGATTTTTGAAACTCAAATCTAGCAATAAACATGTTTAAACAACTATTTTAACAAAACTAGTAAACAAAAGTTCGGTTTCCGGTTTGGACTAGTTTCGGTTAAACCGAGGTTAGTCTTATACAAACCCACACCATGGAACTTGTAAATAAGATGAACAAACTAAAAAGGGTTAGAAGTTAGTCATAAGTGATATGTATAATAATTTATGTGTGTGTAAATATATATCAAGAACACGAAGTCCTCCATGAAGCCTTGCCTTATGACATTCGAAACTTAACCAACCGGAGTCGGTGAAGTAACAAATAAAGGAAACAAGGGGTGTGTATTATATATATGTTGTACCACCATATTCAAGTGTTAGTAATATTAGATGAACAAGTTAAAATGAAAGACTATAGTTAGTTGACCTTAAGAAATCAAAGTAACAAAATGTTGAAGATGAATACTTGGATTTGAGAGAGATTTTGGAGAAGATGAACAACCAAAATGGTGTATGGAGCCTTGCTTTTATAATGGTAAGAGTATGGTTCATACAAATAGGGTAAAGATGCATGTGATGGTTGAAATGGTCAAACAAGTTTTTGGTAAATGGCAATAATAGTCCCCAAAGTTTGGTTTAAGTCATTTTAAGGAGTTTTAAAGACCAAAAAGAATGTTTTCAAGACCCAACAAGTGTAAAACAATATTGTAACATAAAATCCATCATTTTGATTATATCATAAGCTTTGGTTTACAAAATGGGTCGGTTTACATGATAAACGAATACAAAAACGAATACAAACGAGACCCGAAATTGACGAATGTCACAGTATCCCCTACTTTAGGAAATTTCGTCCCGAAATTAAGATGACGATCATGATGCGAACAAGTGTGGATACTTCTCCTTCATTGTGTCTTCTCGTTCCCAAGTGAACTCCGCGCCACGCCGTGATTCCCATCGAACTTTGACTAACCGAATTCGACTACGCTTGGTTTTCTTCTCGCTGCGATCCATGATTTCAACGGGTCGTTCAACCATGATCATCGACTCATCGACATGTACTTCGTCGAGAGGTATATGGAGATTACCCTCGGCTAAGCACTTCTTAAGATTTGATACATGAAAAGTCGGATGAACACCGGCAAGTTCTTCCGGTAGTTCGAGTCGATAAGCCACCTTCCCAACACGTTCAAGGATTTTAAAAGGACCAACGAAACGAGGAGGTAGTTTACCCTTCTTTCCAAAACGGACTACCCCCTTCCAAGGAGAAACTTTTAAAAGGACAATATCGTCAACATTAAATTCGATAGGTTTTCACCATATATCGGCGTAATTCTTTTGACGATTTATAGCGGCTAGGAGATTCTTACGGATTTGATTAATGACATCGGTGGCTTCTTGGACCATCTCGGGTCCCGTGATTTGAGCTTCACCGATTTCGTTCCAACTAATCGGGGAACGACATTTACGACCGTAAAGAGCTTGAAAATGAGCCACATCAATGCTAGAGTGGTAGCTATTGTTGTAGGAGAACTCGATGAACGGAAGATGAGAATCCCAATACGCCGTCCGAATAGACTTGACCGAATCTAATGTCATGATCGAAAAGACACATTTGTTTATTGGCTGCGAACTTATCTGAGTAAACATATCCGATAAAGGGGGTATAGACATTGGTGGCCTTAAAGGCATCCGCCTAGCTCTTCTTTAAAAATGGAGATAACATTTTGTTAATCAACCTAATGATCTTTGGGTTAAAGTGATAAAAGTGTGTCACGGGAATATGGGAAGAGTTATTGATGGGACTGAGATTGGATCGGGTAATAAAGTTTGGCACTGAATTGTCAAGTCTAGTCGAGTCCTTCATGAAAAATATATTATTACTTGTAACACGCTTAAAAAGAAGATGGGACACCGAGAGGATACTAGATTTTGGGAGGATTTGTGGTCAAGCGATTCTCCATTTTAATCTAAGTATAATAGATTGTATCGCCTGGAAACTGATAAGAGATGCTTCATTGCTACTAAACATGGAATGGTCGTTTGGAGCTGGTCTTGACGGAGACCAATTAGGGAAGGTGTGGAAAATGAGCAATTTGATCTTTTATTGGCAACGCTTTCTCAGATTGAGTTAATTAATCATTCAGATTCGTAGTTTTAATATTTGATGTAAACAACATGTTTTCAGTCAAAACCATTAGAAAGCATATTGATGGTACGACATTGCCTTATTGGGGATCTATTACGTGGAGGAATAGATTGATTCATATAAAAGTAAACATTTTGGGTTATCGCATGTATCATCATTGGATGCCTTTACGATATCGGAGGATTATTCCCATCTTCTATTTATTATATGGGAGGAGTTATAGATGTCCCTTCAGTTCTTTGTCCTTTCTATTTCATCTCGGAGGAGTATTTAGATCATATTTTTGGTGCGTGTGAGGTAGCGACTAGAGTACGAAACCCCATATGTAAGTGGCCTGATTTGCCTTCGATACAAGACTTTTTTTGGTTGGGGTATCTTGATTTGGCTCGACATGCTTTTAGTTTCTAGTAAAAAGCGGAAATTAATTCATGATATTGTTTTCTCTGCGTGATGGGTCATCTGGCGGGTTCGGAGTGAAGTTGTTTTTCAAACGGAAGTTAGTAGAAAAGATCTCATATTCGACTCTCTTCTTATTTACTCGTTTTCATAGATTACAAATAGAGATAATAAAATTATTATTAGTTGGACCGAGTGACATAAAAATCCACTTCTTCTTGTAATGTAATTGTTTTCTTTTATTGCTACTTTAATTTGGTTCAATAAAAGTTGTTTGAAAAACAAATATCTTTCTATATTCTAGAAAAATATTTTAGTAAAAATTTAAATTTTAATTCATAAGAAAAGAAGTGTAAAAAATCCAAAGGAGGATTTGCAAAATAAATTTACTTCATTCATGCACCGTTTAATTTTCTAACTAAAATTGTTCGAAAAAAATTGAGGAAGTGGGAAATATGATTTCTTGCAAAATCTAAATGTAGTTGCATTGACAATTCAACCAAACTCACCTATTAGTGGGCCTATAACAACGTCTACGTACATTGAAGCAACAATGGCCCAATCAGATTTATCAATGAAGCCTACAAACCCATAAATGACATAACTATGTCACACCCAACACAAATAAGGTTAGTTCTTTGTTTGCTTTTGATCTGAATAATTCTTTTAACTATGGAGGAAAATTGCTTCATGGGAGTATGATTGAGGATGGTGAAACACAATTAGTTTTCAACCTCCAAACTTAGATGAGAATGGGGAACCGATTATCAAAATTAATGGTCATTTTATGTCAAAAAGAATTTAAGCTCATGACAGATACTGGGTTCAAGCTTGTCATTTTTTGTTGTCAAAGAAAACCTCGTGGCACAAATATGGATTAAAATCAATAAATAGAAATCGAGGGGGTTTCTGTTTTTTCAAATTTGATACGGAAGAAGGGTTAATGTAAGTGCTAGAAAGGAACCTATGGCTTGTTAAATATGTTCCTTTGGTGCTACAAATATGGGAACCGGACACTCATGACCAAATCAAATCCAAAATTTGTTCCGGTTTGGGTTTCAATTAAAGACTTGCTTCTTGCCTATGGAACAGGTGAAGATTTGCGAAACACTGTGTAAACACCCCCCCCCCCCCCCCCCCTCTTGACCAAACTACTTATGATCTTGCACAATTTTAATTGTCGATATCATCGATTATATATGTTATTATGTTACTTGATCATTGATTAGGTTGATTAGTTTGATAACTCAGTCACTTGTTCTCACACATAAAAGTCTCAGACTTACGTGCATCCAATTTAAAACAAAGGACAAATAATAATAATAATAAAAATCACAAAATTATTAATGTAACATGGCTTGACATGTTTGTCATTGTATGTTGCAAACAAATATACTTACATACAACCATACTCTCACCAATAAAAAAACATGCATACATATAGTTTCATATGAAAATATACATTAATTTCAGATTGCATACAATAAGTTACCGAAAAGCTTCATTTGTTCAACTTCTAGGCCAATGATGATTGACAAGCTTCCATCGTTTGTTAAGCTTGGCAACACATAACACTTACCTGCTGTCGGGATCCCTGTACGGCCCATGAAGATGGGCCGCCCCCATCCAAAGTCCGCATCGTGAATTGGGAGCCTGACCCAACTAATCATTCCAGAATTTGTGTACTTATAACAACTATCAAACTTTGGACAACGATGTTGTTCCAGATAATCAACTGCTGATTTTAAATAGTCGCTATTCATCCTCGCTAAAGATTCGTGGATTTTACTTGCAGCGTACCACAAAGGTTTGGATTTAATATCACCTGCCGTCACTATAGTAGTGCCTTCGAAGATAACATTCCCAAAAAAACCCGGTGGAAGTGGTGGTTGAAAGCGGGCCCGCCCATCAACTGGGTAGATGAGCTTGGTTTCCACATCATTCGGCAGCCCACGGGCTTTACACACACACTTCCAAATATGGCCTGAGAGAATTTCAAAAGTGCTATAACGGATCGTGTTGCCATCTGCCTTTGCTTTTGCTTTGAGCATATCGAGTTGGTTTCTTGTTAACTTAAACATTGAGAAGGTGGTTTCGGTTTCATCTAAGGGGACTTTGAGTGGCGTTGGATCCGGGTGGTATTCTATGTGCTCAAAAACCGGCTGTGGTGGATCTTGTGCACGGAGGAGGGTCCGGTCTAGGAAGGTTGGGAGAGTGATGTCTTGGCCACGAGCCATATCGGACCACGTGTTTATTAAGTGCAAACCAGACATCCCATCCATAACGTGATGGTGCGCCCCAACTCCTAGCAAAACTCCACCACATTTGAAGTAAGTTACCTGCTTAATTAAGATAATTATTTAGTTTTAAAGAAGATAATATATTTTTAACATTTGTAATAGACATATATATACCTGCAAGACCAGAAGAGGAAATGATTCAATTCCTAGCGAGTAATCAACCACTGGAACGAGTTTAGCGTACTCCAATGAGGGTGCAAAGTCACCGAAATGATCAAGAACGCCATCAGACTCGGCTTCTAAAAACAAAGCCCCTTGGCCTTGACAGCTGACCACAAGCCGGCCATCTTCGCCTTGTTTAAGCCGCCCTGCCATCGGGTAAAATGGAACTAAAACCCTGCTCAAACTGTCCTTCATGACTTTACTTTCAAAAAAGTTCTGAGCATCGTTGGGCCGATAAAAGTACACCGTTTGTGTGTGATATCTGGAAGAAGTAAGATCGAGGCTTGGTGCTTCAGTCTATTAACATGCGTGCATACTAAATGTCAGCTATGCTGAGTGAGTTCTAGTTAATCACATATCATACAATACATACACTTACCTTCAATTATGCATCCGAAGATGCATAATAATTACTTTACTAATTTACTTCCATTACATAATTTCATGCATACGTTCATACTTTATTACTTTCATACTATATGATTACTGCTCTTTCTATCTCAGATATTATTAGGGTCTGATCCATCTTTCCTTTGTCTATCTCAGATATTATTAGGGTTTGATCCCTTCCTTGTCTATCTCATATATTATTAGGGTTTGATCCCTCTTTCCTTTGTCTATCTTAGATATTATTAGGGTCTGATCCCTTTCTTGTCTATCTCAGATATTATTAGGATCTGATCTCTTTTTACTTCTCTATCTCAGATATTATTTGGGTCTGATCCATTTCTTCTCTATCTCGGATATTATTAGGGTCTGATCCCTCTTTCTTCATCTTCATGCATACTATCTTTACATACCCATAACATGCATATACTTTCTTTAATCATTCATCCATATTCATATACATATATCTATCATACACATTCAACTATCATATACATACCTCCCTTGTTAATACGTGCAATATCCGAAGATCGTTCACGTACCGACAAGCTTTCATTCACATCCAAGATATACATATATAACATATAAATCATACATGACATACACTTACCAATGAAGGTAAGGGTATTAACTATCACATCGAGTATGCATACAGCCCCGAAAACATAACAAGGAAAATGGGGCTAGAAACTCACCTGGATCCGGTTACCCTCAGAGCAAATAGTAATCCCTTTCTTTAATTGTGCACGGCTAACTGTTAAATATATATTTGTTAATTAACCTTATAATTAATTAAGTCGGTATTTTAGTTAACCAACGTATTTTTCTAGGTTGGGCTTGTTTGTTTAGTTCATGATGATGAGCTTGTTTTGTTTTAACTTAGGATATGGGCTTAGCATCTTGTGGACTTAGTTAAGTCAGGCCCAACTGTCCATTTAGGCATCTGGGCCCTGGGTTCAAGCCCAAAGCCATACAGAAAACTGAGTGACCGAAAACCCATGGCAGAGAACCCTTGGAACCGAGAACCCACACTGACCGAGAACCCGTATTTGATGCTCCGAGTTCCTATTTTTCTATCTTTCCATTTCTTTCCTAGCTCAGTTAACCGTGAACGGTCCATATCATGACTTTTAACCACCTTTTGCCACTTTCCTTAACCGTTTTACACCTAATATTATTACATTATCAAGATCTAACCCATTTTAGGTATAAAGTTTAAACCTTTATTGATCGTAAACCCGTTTTAGTTAGGTCTTTAACCAACAAGTTGATTTAGACCATTTTTATCATCAAGTTCACATTTTTATCACATAATAAAGTTCGGTTTACTTCCCTACCAAGTTTCATGCAAAACCGACTTCGTTTACTCGTCCTTTTCGCAAACCGAACACTACTCGTTTTACCCGAAATGAGCCAACTAATCCGTTTACTATCAATTTCATTACTTTATCAATAATCATGACCCGATCTATCATCCTATCAATTTTCATGTAAATCTGTACACGAAAAGTAAACATTTTTAACAAAAACGTACCTTTGATGTTTTTGTTCGAATCACTCGAATAGACCAAAACCATATCAAACGAACTCGGATTTAAGTGATTCAAGCGGCCAAGGAACCGTCTCACCCCTATCTACAAACCCATCAGCTCACCTTCGCCGGAAACGGCCGCTACAATCACCGGAACAGCTGAACAGTCGCCGAAATCTTCATTTTTGAGATGCTACGGTTTTGCTAATAAAAACCGGACTTTCCGACATCTGATCGAAGATCTGTTCAGTGGAAATCTTCATTTGTATGTCATGAACACTCAGTTAAAATTTGAGATCGATTCGACGGTTAGATCTTCAGGAATCTTTGTGTCTTTGTGGTTGGTTTTCTCAAAAACGGGAATTGAAGAAGTGTGTGTTTTTGATGGTGTAGGCTATGGTGTAGAGATGGATGAAAGTGGAAAGGATTAGGGTTTAAAGGGGGTATTTATACTCCCTTAAGCCCATGGACCTTAGGCCATATTTCCTTTTTGGTCCATAATTAATTACATCTAATTAGCCTACTTATCATTCCATCTTTATTATTTTATTATTTCTCTATTAACTCAAGTAAACTTTCCATCATAAATAAATAATATATTAATTATTTATTCTTCGAAATTTCGGGATGTTACAGATCAGGGTCATGATACTGTCTTCACGCGACGAAGGAGGCATGAGGACGATGAATGAAAGCACCAAATTAATAAAGACCAATTCGAGATGGTCAATCTCTCAATAGACCCGTAGAGTGGGTTAGGCTCCAAGAATTAAGAGAGAAGCTAGAGAGAGAAACAAGACTTTGGAGTAATTATCTTATTTTTTTCTTCTTCTTTTTCTCAAACTACGATTACAATTTATAGGAAAATCAAAGACATAAAAATAGGAAACGATAAACAATAAGGAAACACAATCAAATTGATAGAGACCGATTCGAGATGATCAATCTCCCAATAGACCCGTAGAGTGGGTTAGGCTCCAAGAATTAAGAGAGAAGCTAGAGAAAAAAACAAGGCTTTGGAATAATTTTTCTTATTTTTTTCTTCTTCTTTTTCTCAAGCTACGATTACAATTTATAGGAAAATCAAAGACATTAAAATAGGAAACGATAAACAATAAGGAAACACAATTAGAGTATAATAAGGAAACAAAATAAAATATAATATAGGATCGCCTCACACTACTTATAGCTTTGATGTTGGTGGAACTTCACTGTGTATGATTGATTGATTGATACAATAAGTTACCGAAAAGCTTCATTTGTTCAACTTCTAGTCCAATGATGATTGACAAGCTTCCATCGTTTGTTGAGCTTGGCAACACATAACATTTACCTCCTGTTGGGATCCCTGTACGGCCCATGAAGATGGGCCGCCCCCATCCAAAGTTCGCATCATGAATCGGGAGCCTAAGCCAACTAACAATAGCAAAATCTGTGTACTTATTGTAAGCATCAAGCTTTTGACAATGATATTTTTCTAGATAATCAACTGCTGATTTTAGATAGTCGCTATTCATCCTCGCTAAAGATTCATGGATTTTGCTTGCAGCATACCACAAAGGTTTGGATTTAATATCACCTACCGTCGCTATAGTAGTGCCATTGAAGATGACACTCCCGAAAAAACCTGGTGGAAGTGGTGGTTGAAAGCGGGCCCGCCCATCAACTGGGTAGCCGAGCTTGGTTTTCACATCGTTCGGCAGCCCACGGGCTTCACACGCACACTTCCAAATTTGGCCTGCGAGAATTTCAAAAGTGCTATAGTTGATCGTGTTGCCATCTTCCTTTGCTTTTGCTTTGAGCATATCGAGTTGGTTTCTTGTTAACTTAAACATTGAGAAGGTGGTTTTGGTTTCATCAAAGGTGACTTGGCGTGGCGTTGGATCCGGGTGGTATTCGATGTGCTCAAACACCGGTCGTGGTGGGTCCTGTGCACGGAGGAGGGTCCGGTCTAGGAAGGGTGGGAGAGTGATGTCTTGGCCACGAGCCATATCGGACCACGTGTTTATTAAGTGCAAACCAGACATCCCATCCACGACAAGATGGTGCGCCCCAACTCCTAGCGAAACTCCACCACATTTGAAGTAAGTTACCTGCTTAATTGAGATAATTATTTAGTTTTAAAGAAGATAATTTATTTTAACATCTGTAATAGACATATACCTGCAAGACCAGAAGAGGAAATGATTCAATACCTAGCGAGTAATCAACCACTGGAACGAGTTTAGCGTACTCCAATGAGGGTGCAAAGTCACCGAAATGATCAAGAACGCCATCAGACTCGGCTTCTAAAAACAAAGCCCCTTGGCCTTGACAGCTGACCACAAGCCGGCCATCTTCGCCTTGTTTAAGCCGCCCTGCCATCGGGTAAAATGGAACTAAAACCCTGCTCAAACTGTCCTTCATGACTTTACTTTCAAAAAAGTTCTGAGCATCGTTGGGCCGATAAAAGTACACCGTTTGTGTGTGATATCTGGAAGAAGTAAGATCGAGGCTAGACAACCAAAGATTTGTCGTCGGTGTCGTCTTCTCGGGCTTCACAATCGTTGATTCTCTTACCACCACCTTCATCTCGATCTAGCTTCACTGAAAAAAAGTAAATAAGAATAATTAAGAATATGCTCATATTTTAAAAGCATTATCATTATCTACGAAGCTTAAAAACCTGTTTTATAAGATTTTCATATCTAATATTTGATTAAATTAATTTTTAATATGATGAGATGTTATAACCCGTTTAACGGCTATATGGTTTTGGTGAGACCCATACCCATGAATTCCGGTTAAATGCATGAGTAATCACCACTTTCAAATAAAACAATCAGGTGCTTGAGAGAAAATAGGAAGCTTTCGTGTATATATATATTTAAGATAAGATAGATATAGAGAGTATTTTGAGAACTCCTACGAGTTGTGAGAGCTGAAAGAAACTCCATTTAACAATTTTTTTGTTATATCTATTATATATAAGGTATTTAAATTACTAGAAACTTTTGTTATATCTATTATATATAAGGTATTTAAATTACTAGAAACTTTTTTTAAACGAGTCGACTATTAAAACGTGTGTGACAAGCAATTACTTCATGTATTTGCGCTAGAATGTAGCAACTCGTTCCATATGTTTAAATAGTCAACTCGTAGTTATTGTCACTTTCTATTATAGGTTCAAGTTTATTTTTGCGTGATAGTTTTCAGGTTCGTTATTTTAATATATTTTATTTTTAAATGTAAGCAATATAACAACGTTTTATTAAACTATTAAGCTAATAGGATTCAAAATAACTTTTAGAATTAATTATGACGCTATCTGATTCCAAAATATGACCAGACTTGTGACCAAATAAGATGGTCGTTCACTCGTTCTGTGTCCATACTGTTTTTTTTTTCCTAATCATGATCATAATCATTATTCATACTCAGTAAAATCCTACAAGTAGTAAAGTTATCAATATGGTTTGGGATGGTGAGATGCAGACAAACCGTATCTGTTTCTATACTAAAAGATAAAGAGGTTGTTTCCAGTTAGACCATCGGCTTTAAGCAAAACCCGCATGAAAAGCGTAGTACTAATAATGTATTACTGATATTGTACAAACGATCGATTTGAGGCACGGATTGCGTTATTATCTTAAATATATATTTGTTAAAATAATATATTATTTTAATTTAGTTTGAAATTATTTGTTTATAAAAAATTATACCAGAAGGACGGAGAAGTATCCAAGCATGTGCCTCGTAATTTTTTTTTTTTTTTAGTTCTTAAATATATAATTTACTATAAAACGATTACAATAAAGTGGCAGGCAAACGGGCAACAAGCTGCGCCGCAACCCCCTTTTGAACAGCAAAGCCAATCCTGCTAAAAACGAAGCTTTGGGACCTAGAAGCTGAAGAGGTTCCGTGTACGACGCACTGAACCCTACTCAAAAATTTCATAGCCCCTGGAGCCAGAAAACCAAATGTATCAAAGGCAAATGGTAGAAAGACATGTTGATTATCTAAACAAGCTTTCTCGTGTTTAACAACTTTGCCCGATTCAGCCTTCAACGCAGCCTGACCCACAACAAACCCACGGTCCCTGAGCCCAACAAGAGGAGACACTCCTGTAAGATCCACACAGGCGTGTTTCCCCCCTGCCCACCCGAACACAAGAATATCAGCTGGTCGTAAAGTAGACCTCCCTTCAATAGGATCCGTGAGAAAGTTAACAGGGGCCTCCTTTTTAGCAGAAATCCCTGCCCGTTTAAGAACATCACACAGAACATCCCTAACCAGATCATGTCTGTATTTAAAGCCAGGCAATTCTTTGCAATGCACCGCATGGTCACCAAAAGAATCCAAACAGACCTTGCGACAAATTGGGCAAGGTTCATCCGTCGGGAACATAGGGATCATTAACCGGTACTTAAGGATAGCCCGATACACCAAACCCGACATACGTTGGCCTAATCCTTCAATGGGGATAGCCGTTAGAAAATCCTGAGCCCGAGGAGCCCGAAGGCATTCAAACACCGCCTTTTGGCGAGGGGATAGATCAAACTTCACTTCTAAACTCTTGACAATTCCACTAAATAAGGCATTCGCCACAACATGTTGGGCTTTAGGGGGGGCGGTGTCCTTATTAGAGAACCCGCTAAGATCAAAATCTGGAAGTGAAGTACGTAAACGATCCATCGCACACCCATAATCAGAGTCCAACCCATGAATATCACAACCCCGAAGAATATGGTCTTGCAAACACCACGACTGTGCTCTCGAAGCCACAAAAGCATATGTAGATACATCCTCGGCCGAACAGAGACCCAACCCCCCATAACGGATCGGAAGTGACGCCAACCTCCATTGGAGATCCCCAAAGAACGGACCTCCACAAACCACGATGTCCTCAATCGCCCTTCGAAGACCATTGTCAAATATAGAAACAGCTTCCCCCACATACATAGGTTGGCATGTTCTCAAACCGAACAAAAGCTTGGCGACTCCCATACATGAGCGAAGCAAAAGAAGCTCGCATTGAGGATCCCGAAGTCTTGGGAGACAGCTCATCAGTTCCACAGCGCTAGATGCCCTTTTCATAGCCAAACTGCTGATAAACCCCGCATCCTGGCTTACAGCACCACCAAGGAGTTTCACGCCAAGCACCGGCCTTCCAATCCCGCAAGGGAACAACCCCTCCTGTGCCTTCACCCCATTGCATGTTGGCCAAAATAACTCAGTTTTCTTAACGTTTAATTCAAGACCCAAACGAGGCCCCTCAGACCTGATAATATCTAATGCTTTGGCTACCTCTCTAGTATCCCCGATAATCGTGCCATCATCCAAGTACCAAGCATGAAAGAGAAGCTTGCACCGATCTCTGATTTGGTGAACAAGTGGGTGCAAAGCTAAGGCAAAAAGGAGAGGCCCAAGAGGGTCCCCCTGTTGAACCCCAGTGGTGGATTTAGTGAAAGTATCACCCACATATAACCTAGCCGACTGCCCATATAAAAAATCCACCCAAAGAGAAATGGAAGGACATCGACTCCGAACCTCATGTAGAAGGGTCGTCCTATCTACTAAGTTGAAGGCATTGGAGAAATCAACAGTAAGCATAGCCAATGACCAATCCGAATGAAACTGATTTAGAAACCTGTTCGCGCTATGAAGCACGGCCTCTGCCCCACTGGGGACTCCCACCCCAAATTGAAAGTCACCGAGGTATTTAACCATCTCCTTCCCGACACCCCTCATAGCCACCTTAGAGACCAACCGCCTCCAAATAGCCCCAACGGCAATAGGTCTAATCCCATTGTCCGGTTTAAGCAACGGCGTAAGTGGGGCAGACGCAACAAACTCTGCCAACACCTTAGGACACATTCCCCCCAAAAATAAATTAACCACCGCAGAGATAGCCTTGAGCAAACCATCCGCAATCGGAGACCCCTCTCCGCACAACGCATCTAAAATGTGTTGGGCTCGCAAACCGTCCCGCCCACACGAAGTCCCTTTAGGGAAAGACTTAATGCACCCAAGCACACTATCAACGTCCACGACAAGGGGAGACTCAGAAAGCAAGGAAGCAGGCATAATCGGAGGTGCCATGATGGGATGCTTAGACAACAAAGCGTTCAAAGTATCCTTACCGAAATGTGCAACCCCTGAAGAGCATAATACCTTGACCGCAGCAGTGAAATGCCCGTCCGCAACTTTTCGCAAACATTGTTTAACATTGGCGCCCAACCCGGCGTTGTCAGACTCGGGTACAAACGCATCACCACCCGGGGCATCTCCTAGGGGTTGGTTAAAAAGCGATATAAGGAGCTCAAAGAAACCGTCACGGTCACCCCAAGCGGATAGCGACCGTTGAATAATTCGGCATTGCTCAGACTTTCTATTGCCAGACCTGCGTTGCTGACGATTAGAAGGTCTGAAAACTCGTAAGGTGCAACGTGGTAACAACAACAGTTTCACCCACGCCTCAACAGACTCTAGCATAGCCGCCACCTTACCCAGAGCACCCACTAAGGCTTGGGAAAAAGCCATACGACAACTATGAGGAATGTTTTTAACAGTCGTAATAAGAAGAGTGAACACACGCTCAAGGAGAGCTACATCCACCTCCACCCTTCCCACCGCGACAACTTCCCTCCCAACATGTGGCTTCGCAATCCCCACTATATATTCCTCCACATCTCCCGTGACACACTTGTACCAGACCGACCCGTCATCATGATGGCACCCCCGACGGAGAGCATGTGACTCCATACACGCTCCACACATCCACCTACGCGAGACCTTTAAAGCCTCACCAACCGAAATAAACAAATCCAAATTTGTCGAGATCGCCTCCCGTAAGGTCTCTTTCTTGTCATCCGATGACAAATGAAGCCGCTTAATATGTGCGGCCAATCGAACCCCCTTGGACCCCGGTAATCCATCCGGGCAACAGTGGAAGCCTCTAAACGGACACGGCCAAACAACCTCCTCAATAGCCCCGGTCATACCACCCCCGACCCACAAAACACCCCGGTAGCCAAGTACCACACCAAGAAAAATAATAATAAAATAAAACTCGAGTTGAGTTTGAGGAATGAACACCCGAACCAAAGAGGAAGGAGGAGAGCAACCACCCGTTGCCCTCCCCTCCTCAAAACACCAAAAACAAAGATTATTTCATTGAGGCGTTTTGTCAAACACCTGGCGGGCAAACTATTTTCTTCAAAATTTTAGTTGATGATGATTCTTTTTTAAATGTACAAAGTGAAAATGGGATTTGATGAAGTTTTGTGTAGAGTTTTTGAGGTAAGATGATGGGATATGAGCACTTCTCATTTCTAGTATAACTATACGGTAGCAAAGTCAAGTCATAATATTGAATGGTCTTACATGTAAAGGAGCTGTAGAACCCAAAAGGATTTCAAATTCATCAAGAAGTGCTCTTTCGTGTAATGACATAAAAATTAAATTAAGTATCCAAGCATGTGCCTCGTAATAACATAAAAATTAAATTAAAATCAGTAACTTTTATAAACATGATCAAACGAGTATATAATTAAAATAAGGAGGTAAGAGTATTCTTATCCCATTCCTTATAATTATGTGAGGGAAGTTAGCAAATTATAGGGTGGGGTAATGAGTGGTTGTGAGTGTAAATTATAGGATAGAGATAGAAATGTAGTGATTTTTTGTAAATTTGGGGAAACATTGTTTTCCCTATTTATTTTTTTAATATTTGTTGGATTGGTTCTGAGTAGAGGAGAGAGAAAACTGTAATGATAAAGGTATAGAAATATTATTTAATTGAACAAGAGAGAGAAATGTAGTGTTTTTTAGTGTAATTATAGGGACAGAGATGGAGAATAGGTTGAGAATGCTCTAAGATAGGTATGTAGCAGTTTAACAAACTTGATAATACGAGTATATATAATTAGATGAGAAAGTTGCTTATTTTTTTAAGATATTGTTAAGCCAATATAATATTTTGGTAAGATGATCATACAAGATTAGGAATGAGATCGATATCATATCAGTATTGTACCGGTACCAATACAGAAAATATCTATACCGAATTTGAGAAAAATTAGATACTGAATATCGTAGCGGTATTGGTACTGGTATTTTAGGAATTTACCGCTTCAATACTGCTTTAGCGTTTTATCTTTTTTTTTTCCTATCATTTAACTCATCAGTTTATCACTTTATGGTGTAACCAGTAACGTGCATAAAATCAAACAAATGATGTAACCAATCATTTCAAACTCTAAAATCAACAGCATAAACTAACCCATTAATTGTTTAAATTTATCTTAATTTTAAAATAAATAACTCAAATAATCATACAAACTTACCTTGATAGAATCATTCTTTTGTAATGGCGAATTGGTGGTGATGATAAATATTCCATGTAATGGTGATTAAGATGCAATATATATATATATATATATATATATATATATATAGGACGGTTGCTGTACATTAATCCCTTATCGTACAAAGAGTGCGCGACGACATCAAACATCCGATCTAAAATTTTAAAATGTGTGCCTCTATTCTTCAAAAAGGGTAAGACCGTGAATTAGTCTCCATTAATCTCCCTAAAATCACTCGCAATAATCAGCCTATACTCAAATAATTCCGCCGACGAAGCGTAATACATTCAATCGTAACGAAGATGGATAAAACGAATAACCCTAACTCATCTGCTTCGACGAAGAAACGAAGATCAAAGCATAAACAAGATAAACATCATATTACTGATAAATCAGGTGTTTGTTTATTATTCATGTAATCGTTTAGGTTTTAGAAAGGTTTTAACAGTTGTTTTCGTAATGTGTAATCGTTTTAATTGGTTATTACGTTATCAATTATTATGTGATTTGAAGCGTTTGACAAGCATTTGGGTGATTGCAGCATGTGAATCTGTCCAATTAAACTGAATCTAGTCCTGTGCGTTTGATGAGCGTTTACGGTTTATGTGTCGTCAAAATCGGGTCCCGTTTGTATTCGTTTGTATTTGTTTATGATCCGTTTATCATGAAAACCGACCCGCTTTGTAAACCGAAACTTATGATATAATCAAAATGATGGTTTTTATGTTACAATATTGTTTTACACTTGTTGGGTCTTGAAAACATCCTTTACGGGTCTTAAAACACGTTAAAATCACTTAAAACGCCAAACTATCATTTTTGAAACTTTGTAAAGTATCACTAGACCAAAATGTTCCTTATGTTCCCTTATGTCTCCTTGTTGGTTTTATTGTCCAACGAATCCGAGTTTTAACCCTTAAATCACTTGTTTAACCAAATTTAACTCTTCCTATAAATACAAGGTCATCTCTAACATAAATCCTTGCTCATAAACTCTTTCCTCACTCAAATTCAAGAATCATTCAAAGTTATATTCATGTTTATGTCGGGTTTGACTTTCAAAGTCAAATTCATGTAGTTTTTACATTTTAACTAACTTACTAACTCTTATTAATACTTGAAGTATATGGCACAACATATATATAATACACACCCCTTGTTACCTTTGGTAGTTGCTTCACTGACTCCGGTTGGTTAAGCTTCAGATTTCGTAAGGCAAGGCTTCATGTAGGACTTTCGTGGTCCTTGATATATATACACTTATATAACTTGTTGCACATATTAATCTTGTTTAACTTATACTCTTTTTAGTTTGTTTGTCATATTTATGAAGTTCCATGGTGGAGGTTTGTAGAGACTAACATCGGTTTAACCGTAAATTGTCCAAACCGTGAACCGAACTTTTGCTTACTAGTTTTGTTAAAGTAGTTGTTTAAACATGTTTAATGTTAGATTTGAGTTTCAAAAATCATTTTACAAGTTCTTTGATATTAAGCATGTGGAATCCATCTATGAACTCGTTGGGAGATGGAAACCGAACCAAACCGAAACTTTTGCTTAAAGACTTGTTGTTAACTTTTTAGTTGTAAAACTCAAAAATTTTTCATTTATAAATTATTATACAAGATCTATGATATTTGGGTATGTAGAAACCATCAAGGAACATATTGTGAGATGGAAAACGAACCAACCCGATTTTTACCCGCTTAAGACAAACAAGTGTGTTTTTAGCTATCAAGATTGTATATTTCTTTAAAAATAGTTTACAAACTGATTTTAATTATTTTCTTAAGTACTTGGAATTGTTGGATCCAACTTGATCTCATAACATAGTTTGGACCGACAAAACCGAACACTCTCTTAACGTGCGTTGTTAGTTCTAAAACAATAGAACTACAAACCTGTTAAGTCTTATTAAGTTTTATTGAGTTATCTCATAACATTCGTTATTTTGGAAAGTTGACTTTGGGTTTACCAATTATCAAGACCCGAACCAACAACCCGAACACTCGTTACAGACCCGTTTTAGTATCTTTGTCCCAAAGGAACTTGTTTTAGCATTTTTCCCACCTTATTACTTAACATAGGTTAAGTAAATAGTAAGGTTAGATACTTTAACCCGGTTTCGAGCAAACTTATATTTTTAAAGGGTTATTATAATAAATTCTTAAATAGTTACATTTTAAATCTTGAACTTTAATTATTTACTTTTTGCAACAATTATTTTATTTAAAGATCTTCAAGACAACCCTTCTAAATCCAAGTCTTTCTTTTATTTAGGCTTCATACGTTAAACCCGTCGTTCCGGCAAATCTTCAAATTACCAACTTTTCAAGTTTATTACTTGAACGTGAGTAACTTCATACCCCGTTTTCTATCTTTTGTTTTGGGGTAACATTTCATACTTATTCAAATCAAATGTTTTATACTTGAGTCTTGAACCACAAACGTTATTGTATACTTTACTTAAATAAATGCTCGATTTGGTGTTCTATGCTTACATGATTATATGATTATTTGTTTACCGCTTTTGGAATGTTGATTCATAAATCCGTGAACTATCTGGTATTCTCTTTAATGTATTCTTATTAACGACCTCATGAAATCCGAATCTATTTGGTATTCTCTTATAGACGGTGCCACTAATGTATTCTTATTAGCGACCTCATATTATCCAAATTATTGCTATTTATTTGTTTCGTATACAAGATTGTGGCTTTTCTATTATATACATATATGCTCAAAGACTATGAATTGCTTACCAACCTTTGCGTTGAAAAACTTTATTTTATGAAATGTTCCAGGTTTGCATCTAGGTTGATTTTGGAGTTCGGTGAAGAAAACGTCACAAATACCGTTAGGATATTAGCAAAAATGAACAATATTTAATTTGCTATATTTTGTTGTATTTGACTTATGATTATTGTTATGTGACATTTTCGATGTTGTGAAATGAAATGAGTTTGTTAAATATCGTCGCTTTAAATAGTGTCATGCGCTTATGGGCAACCGTTACACCTCGGCATGTTCCGCCGCCTTTGGTCGGGGTGTGACAGTTTAGGATTTAGGGTTAGGGGTTTAGGGATGATTGCAACATATGAATATGCTACCATTCTATGATTATGGCCTTCAACAAAATCATGTACTTCAAAATTTACACTGTCAACAAATTTTAACTATAGATGTGCTCTACAACTACATCTAATTGTCGGCCTCTTCCTCTTTTTATAATATGGCTTGCTTGATTCATTACAATCACCTTTTGAATCATACATTTTGGCTGGCATGTGACCTTCTTTACAACAAGTAAAATAATTGGTCTTTAGTACACCATCATGCAAGTAAGATCCACCTTTACGAACCCCAAATCCAGCTTTTTTTAGCATATGCACTATAAAAATGAAATACTTGATCAATTAACGAAAACATCATTCCTTTAACAGGTCTGTAAGAAGAAGCAACTTCAGGAATGATATCAGCCCCCTGACCTTCAACCAAAACACTTGAATCATCTACACAAACATCAAATCAAACGTGTTAACACCAAAATAACATCATAAAAGTAATTCAAACAAGCTCAAAACACGCTCATATTAAATAATCAAACCATTTTATAATCCTAATATTAGCATGCTCATATTCTATAATATTATTATGAACACGTTCATGATACACTCATAGTGTAAACACCAAAAATCAACCATGTTAAACACTCCTAATATGAACACGCTCGTAACATGCTCGCAAACTAAACTAATCAATTATCATGTGATTCTCATAGAAACTAACAAACACGTTACTGGCACGATTATCAAGCGTCTACTGTTGACTAGTTCAAACAAAGCAAAAAGCTTACATTCACGATCATCTTCCATTTCAAAACCCTAAATCACAAAATCGATTGAAAAACTGGTTCGTGTACTCAAGAGAGCTCGATTTCGTAAATAAGAAATTGTTTCGTAAATAAGAAATTGATTTTAATTAAGCTAAAAATAAGGATCGTAACCGTATATATGCAAAATACCAAATTTAGATTACAAATCAAAAAGACAATCCTACCCTTCTCGCTTAAAATACACGGGATCTTCTCAACCGCTCTCAACTAAATGGAAGGTGTAGATTGACGCTCCAATATGTCGCGTACAGTTTTGTAGGATAAGCATTTGCGTATTCCATCATTACTCATATATATATATATATATATATATATATGTATATATATGAATGAGATCGTGTAAAAACCACTTGGAAATTGAGAATTTTAAGAACCATTTCCGACCACAAAAAAAACAATTCAAAAAATTTTTAAAAAATTATAAAACCAAAAAAAATGTGAAAATAAAAAAATTAAAAAGACTAGAACGTTTATCTAGCATCCCGGTTTCATAAAAAAACAATTATCGGTTTTGCTAAATTATACATATTCGTATAATACTTATAAACACGTATATACATATACATATATATATATGGTATTGGATCATTTCAGAAGTTTTTTTACAACGAGAAGTGCGAGAAATGAATGTGTAACTCAATTAATCCCTAATATGAGAGAGAGAGAGAGAGAGAGAGAGAGATTGAAGATAAAAAAAACTATGAAAATCCATGGTTACGGTTGTGTGTGTGAGAGAAAATTATGGTAGAAAGAGAAAGTAAAATTAAAAGAATGAGAGAGTGTTTGGGTTAGTGGCTTCTTCTATGTTATGAATCTTATGAGCCCAAGCCATCAGCACGTACAAGCAGCCCATATTAAATGGCCCAAACAAGTTAAACGCTTCAAGTTATATGCAAAGTCATAAAGAAGTACAGGTTATGAATGAACTTATGGTGTGAATTGGTTCTAGTCTCCCATCTCCTTCTCTCTGTTTTCTCATCTTCTTTCTATTAGATCTTTGCTTCTTGTATTTTTCTATTTGTAGTTGAATGATTAATAGATTTGAGTGTTATCAATTGAATTATTTGGTTAATTGCACTATACATTGAGAAGTAGTCACTTCATTGGTTCTTTCATTGGTCCTCCATAAACAATGGCTTTGGGGGATGCTTCATTCAGTTTACCCACTTCTGAGATTCAAAATCGTGACCTACAACTCGCTATGCTTCAGGAGATCTACTATCAACTGGCGCAGTTTCCGATTCCACCTCCAATTGAGCTTAGCGATCTACCAGATGATGTGTTACTGCTTTCGGGATTAGGTACGTACGATCCAGCACCACCCTTTCCTCTTTTCACTGGTTTGGATCCGGATAAATGGCTCATTTATGCTGAACGACATTTTGATTACTATGCAATACATGGTCTAGATCGACTTCCTTATGTGGCCGATTATTTTGTTGGTGAAGAGGTAGGTCCCGGCAGAGCCCAGTTGGACCCGCATGACTCACCTTGAAGAGAGACGTCTGCGCAGAAACCAACTGGATCCGCAGGACCCACCATGCTCAGAGACGTGACGTCCTTACGCGCAGTACGCAAGCTGTTCCCGCAGGAAATGCCTCCCAATGGTGAAGTACTCCGCCTGTTCCCGCAGCTACGGATACAAGCCATCAGGGAAGGCCACCCGCGCAGCAAGGCTACACGCACAAGGCACTTAGCTCTCAATAACTCAGTAGTCACCTGAAGGAATAAGCAAAGCCGAGAACAATCCCGCACCAAGGCGGGAGGGGGAATACTCCCGCCCAAATGAGCCAGTCCGTACGATACGGGAAGATCTTTTGTACTGTACCTGACGAGGTATGGGCAAAAGATCTGACCAGAGCTACGACAGCTCATTGACAACATTATGGCGAGCAGCATGCTCTTGTACTGTATGTCACTATTAGCCGCTGCCTACTCACCAACTCCTGTCATACCACGTGCATAGCCGGCAGTTGGTGGAAAAGGAATAGTACCCAGCAGGCCTGGTCACTGTCAGCCGCTGCCTACCCACCAACTACCAGCATGGCACGTGCGTAGGCCACAGTTGGTAGAACAGGAATACTATTCAGCCGGCTATACCTTCTTGGAAACCTACCTTCGGCTATAAATACCCCAAATGGTATGATCATCTGATCTCATCATATACTATCTGGTATCTTACAGATTATACCTGATATCTGCTCTAGCAATCTCTTAATATATACTTATATTCAAGAGCAATCTAGTCTGATTCTCACGCCGGAGGGTGGTCACAAGGAGGAACCCCCCCCCTTCTCAGTGACGAGCTCACGGTGTCTGTTTTGCAGGTAATCAGAAGAACCATCTTTGCCGGATCTAACCCCTCGTGGGAAACATCTATTTAACCCCCAGGTTACCCGTAATCTGCCTGGGGGCGATTAGTGTTTCTTCATTGGCGCCATCCGTGGGATAAAAGCTAGAACTTCATTTCTTTTCAGTTTTTCAAACTTCTGGAAAGATGGTTAAAGAAACTCCGGTAACCACAACCCCAGCTACTGGGGGGAATACCGACTACACAGTTTTTACGAACACTACCCCGGTTACCCAAGCCGGGCCAAGTGCAGTAAATTTTACGAACACTACCCCAGTTACCCAAGCTGGGGCAAGTGCAGTAAATAATCGCTCACAGGGATTCACCGATTCCCAGTTAGGAAGTCAAAGAACGAGGATCCCCCGCCAAACACTCGATGAAATCAAAGCGTGGGCGGAAGCACGACAAAAAGAATTCCAAGCTGAGTTGGATGAACGCTTACGTTCACTCCAACAGCCTGAGGAATTCGAAGAATACTTGGAGGATGATTCGGAGGAATCCGATAGAGACGCAAACCCTCGTCATAGGGCGAAAGGGAAGCGTAAGGAAACGGACTCCCAACCGAGAAGGCGTTTTGAAGAAGCCTTCAAACCAAAAAACACAGGTGGAAACCCACGTGACTTCTCCAAAACATTTAGACCAACTGTTGCAAATGCGGGAACGTCCAAATTTGCAAGGGACATTGCGGAAGCAATTGCCCCAAAAAGTGCCAAACAAATGTCCAACATAGGCACATATGATGGTATATCTGACCCAGATGATCATTTGAACAGATTCATAGCGGGGGCAACCGTCAGCAATTGGACGGAACCCACGTGGTGTTACATGTTCCAAATGACGCTTGTTGGGGTAGCCAGAGCGTGGTTCGACCGTCTACCGGTCCACTACATCTACGATTGGGCAGACTTCCAGCAAAAGTTCAGCCAACACTTCAGCCAGCAAAGAAAGTATACCGAGGAGCAATGGACAATCCTCAATTGCATTCGAGAAAAAGATGAATCTTTGCCAGACTTCATCACTCGCTTCAACTCAAAGAAGCTAAGTCTGGGTAATATCAGCGAAGATCTTGTTCGCGCTGCTTTTATCCAGGGCGCGAACGACCCAGAGCTCATCCGCACCTTAACGGGTAAAGATGGCATGCCATCCACATGGGATGCCATCATGACAGCAGCTAAACGCTTTGCGGAAACTGAGAAGCAACTGGGTAGAGATCTCCCACAGAACACAAACCTCTACACCCAGAAAACAAGAGAAGACAACGTCCTTACCGCCCGACTAAACAAAAAGCGGAAGCTAGGCATTTGGCAGTCAAGGGTAAACTTTGACACCTCATCCGGCTTGCAACATCGGTTGGGCGGAAGGGATAACGTACAGTCGCACCAGAACTCCAGATGGACGCCACTCACCAAAAGCGTCAACCAGATATTCGCCACGGAGGAGCTCCCATGGCCAAAGGCTCCAATAATCCGACATCGTCACAATGCTGATCGGAGCAAATACTGTGATTTTCACAGGACAAAAGGCCACAACACTGAAGAATGCACAGACGTAAAGGACATGGTCGAAGCATTTGTCAGAGATGGGACGCTCGCGCACCTCGTGGCGCAATGAATGCTGAGCAGGCTGATGCGTGTAGAACCCCAGCTGGGGAAAAACACGAATAAAATTGCAGCCTCAATGTTGGAGACTACATACTGCGTAAACAACGAGATCCCGAACCAGGTGCATATCGGCTCGATGGTACTCCCATCCCAACAACATGGAAGGGAGCTCAATTACACAGTTTGCATGTAGATCAATTCCAAATTTGTAAAGAAAAGGCCCAGAGCCACTTCTAATGGAAATGATTCTCCTTAGAACATCGACGCTGATAATTTTACATTTATACTTATAAACTTTCCACACGGATATGCCGGTCTTCACCGCATACATAAGTGTGAAAGTCGTTGCGTGGGGAAGGCGACAAAACCCGCATAAACCCAAAAAACGGAAACCTTCACGCAGGTCAGTTAAGGGTAAAGTTCGGTCATCCCACTAAATGAAAGTGTCTGTCTATCCGCACGAATCATGATAGAGGAAACTGAACACTAACCTATTAACAACCGCGCGTCGAACGGTTAATTTATTCAACACTGATGCCGGTATTCACCGCATAATTACGTGAAAGGTCGTTGCATGGGGAAGGCGGCAAAACCAGCATAAACCCAAAAAACGGCAAACCTTCACGCAGGTCAGTCATAGGTAAACGTTGGTCATCCCACTAAATGAAAGTGCCGGTCCTAACCACACAAATCATGAGAGGAAACCGAACCTATTGACAACCGCGCGTCGAACGGTTAACTTATTCAAAATACTTTAGAAAATTTCTAACAGAAGGATAAGGAAAACCTCCACGCAGGTTAGATGTAGGTAAAGTTTAGCCATCCTACTAAGTGCAAGTGACGGTCTTACCCGCACAATCACGAAAGAGGAGGCAAAACTTCAACCTATTATCTACCACGTTCGAAGGTTAACTTATCCTAAACACTTAGAAATTTCTAAAAAGATGAGGAAAACCTCCACGCATGTCAGATGTAGGTAAAGTTTAGCCATCCTAAGTGCAAGTGACGGTCCTACCCGCACAATCACGAAAGAGGAAGCAAAACTTCAACCTATTATCTACCACGTTCAAAGGTTAACTTATTCTAAACACTTGGATAATTGCTAATTTAAACTAAAGCATGCATGAGCAAGTCATATAACGTTTATAAAGCAAGTGATCCAGTGAAAGTAGCGGTCTTACCCGCACAAAGATTTATATTTCATAATATTCATTACAAGAATGGTCGGGTAACTACCCGCCTACAAGAATATAAATCTATACAAGCTAAACCTATCCTAACAGTGGGAAGGGATCTTCAGGATCAGGCTTCAGGGCCACTTCCACTTGGACCCGCACCATCAGTAGAACGTGACGGTTCAAGGAAAGCTTTAAGGATAGCTAGCCCATCATCAGCAGCAGCAACTTGGTTCACCTTCTCCACCACCGGATGCGGGAAGGCGGCATACTGATTCACTGCTTGGTCATAAACAGCTTCAGTATCAACATTATACAAAGGGAAGTTGGAAGGCTGCTCGCCATACTGTTTGCGGAAGAAGGATCTTCTGGGCAATGCTTGCGGAAACGGAAATAACATCCCCGCATAGCGGGACCGTCGAGAACTACATTGTTTGAAGCTCCAAGATGGAATTGGTGGTTACAACATAATTGATCACTATGTTCAAAACCACCAAAACCTCATGGAGAATCTACACAAGTGGGACTCAACGCTCCTGACTTACGAGGAGGTTACAGACCTACCCGCATCATACCCAAAGATCAAGCAGGAAAGTCGGGAATTCCTGCAAGTGACATTAGGACTTCCGCGGGAAGAATCCCCATGGAAAACCTTAAAAACTAAACCCTTTTCAAAACCCTTTGCTTAAGTCCAAAAGTTCACCTCACTTTATTAAACATTCATGAGAAGAACATTGGACTGGGGGGACTTGAAGAGGTAGGTCCCAGCAGAGCCCAGTTGGACCCGCAGGACTCACCTTGAAGAGAGACGTCTGCGCAGAAACCAACTGGATCCGCAGGACCCACCATGCTCAGAGACGTGACGTCCTTACGCGCAGTACGCAAGCTGTTCCCGCAGGAAATGCCTCCCAATGGTGAAGTACTCCGCCTGTTCCCGCAGCTACGGATACAAGCCATCAGGGAAGGCCACCCGCGCAGCAAGGCTACACGCACAAGGCACTTAGCTCTCAATAACTCAGTAGTCACCTGAAGGAATGAGCAAAGTCGGGAACAATCCCGCACCAAGGCGGGAGGGGGAATACTCCCGCCCAAATGAGCCAGTCCGTACGATACGGGAAGATCTTTTGTACTGTACCTGACGAGGTATGGGCAAAAGATCTGACCAGAGCTACGACAGATCATTGACAACAGTATGGCGAGCAGCATGCTCTTGTACTGTATGTCACTATTAGCCGCTGCCTACTCACCAACTCCTGTCATACCACGTGCATAGCCGGCAGTTGGTGGAAAAGGAATAGTACCCAGCAGGCCTGGTCACTGTCAGCCGCTGCCTACCCACCAACTACCAGCATGGCACGTGCGTAGGCCAAAGTTGGTAGAACAGGAATACTATTCAACCGGCTATACCTTCTTGGAAACCTACCTTCGGCTATAAATACCCCAAATGGTATGATCATCTGATCTCATCATATACTATCTGGTATCTTACAGATTATACCTGATATCTGCTCTAGCAATCTCTTAATATATACTTATATTCAAGAGCAATCTAGTCTGATTCTCACGCCGGAGGGTGGTCACAAGGAGGAACCCCCCCCCCCCCTTCTCAGTGACGAGCTCACGGTGTCTGTTTTGCAGGTTATCAGAAGAACCATCTTTGCCGGATCTAACCCCTAGTGGGAAACATCTATTTAACCCCCAGGTTACCCGTAATCTGCCTGGGGGCGATTAGTGTTTCTTCAGTTGGCGAGGCAGCCAAGTGGTTTCATTTGATACAGTGTCACTTCCAGTTTAAGGACTGGTCTGATTTCAAGACCTTACTTGTAGACATATTTCATTTTCCGACCTTCGCTCCTACCGCTCTCAAGGTGTTCGATGAAATGCCTGAGAGTATTAACAATGAAATTGCCAATGACGTTCATGCACCCATTAGCGATGAGGTATTAGCAATTCAAGATGACTCAATTATCGGTGTTCATGAGTCACGCGGAGTAAAAGATGGTCAAATAGATATATCATATTATAATATTTTGCTTGACCGTGCGAAACCTTTCATAATTGTACTTTTGGCAAATGCTTCAAAGATTGATATGGTAGAAACCAACGCTTGTGATAATGATTCTTCCATGGATTTAATGGTTATTCACTCATTTGCATGGAAGCCAGGTTTGATTGTAAATCATTTTCGGGTGTCTTCTTTGGAATTCATAATCCCTTCTTTTTAGTACACTGGATTTCTTGTTTGGTAGTTCGGCTATGGTAATCACTAGTCCTCATTTACATTTTGGTGGTAAATTGCATGTAACCGATTCAGGTTTTGTTCCTACACCACCCGATATTACATCTAATTGTTCAAGTTAGGTACTATTGGTAGTTTTGCTATATTCCTTTTCAGCTCTAATTCGAATCTTGGGGCTGATTGGTTCGATAGGACATTTGGTTTTGATCCTGGTACGAGTATTAATTGCATGCCTTATTTTGATCACTTTATTAGCATGGCTGGCCATCTTGGAGCGACTTTGTTTGAATGTCGCATTTCGCTTATGGAATGTGCACCTACTATTACTGCTCATATCATGCAGTATTTTGCACCTCCTGCTCAATATATTGATCTCTTCGTGTGGATAAATGAGCTGCATAGTCATGTTCTTCACCATGGGTTTGGTCAAGTTTTTTTTTGCCACATCTTATTTTCCTAGTGATGTTTAGAAGATTGAATCTGATGGTGGTTCTTCTTTTGGGTTTAGAACAAATGTATTGACTAGAGTCACTCGGTTAGTGAAACCGTTTGATGAATTGCCTGAGCGAACATGGCTTGAGTCTACCAGCCCCATATTTTTCACTGCCACACAACCTGGTGCTATTGATATGCTACTTAAGTGTAACATTTGGGATAAACACGTTCGTTGGAAAGGCGGTACAACAACCCTGCTCAATTTTCGAGTTAACAAACAACCATCTCAGCCTATTGTATCTCATGAATCTATATCAGACTCTTATGCATCTTCATACCTACATCTGAATTCCTATGGCTCTTGCATGGCAACAGTTGATATTTTACCGGGTACTACTGTAAATTTATCTCGCTTCAGTTCTAATAGGAATTCAGATGGGGATAAATGGTTAAGGAGCGGCTTTGTTTTCGATCCAGGCCCGATTTTTGTTAACACGCCTTCTTTTGATCGAATTACCAACATGTTTGACCTTGTCGCCACGGCTTTGTTAGAGTCTCGTAATTCGTTTGTGAGTGGCAAGCAAGCAATATTAGAGGTGGAAATTGTTGAGCGTATGGCTACCTCAACTGCAAAACGGCAAGGCGGTAATTTCATACACGGTGTGTTTTTACATATGCAATAATTCGCCATTTGGCGACTTCGGGCATTAATTTTTAGCAACTGAAGTAACATCGGTTGTTGACAGTTTACCAGCTCTTTCAAATGATGCTACAAATGGCTCAATTACATGTTCTGCAACTATATCATCATCAGTATCATCCCAAATTAAAAAAGTCAATTATTATCAAGCCGGTGATTGCAAACTTATTCGATCGGTTCTAGATGGCAACACCATGTGCATTTTTGTATACTGTCAGACGGATTTGGTATGACACCTACAAGGTGTTTCTCTACTGGAGAGAACAGTTTGAGCCCTTCTACCACAATTACTCTATCTGCCAAATTTATCAATCAATTCCCAAGGAGCGTAGATTTGAGTATTTTGGGAATGATGCTGACGGTTTGTGGCAGCCTTGGGATTATTGTGGTTAAAGTAAGAGTGGTGAAGATTATGCCTACAGTTACATTAAAATGGGTAACGCACATCAGCCCAATTATTGCTATTGCTATAATATATATGCATGTCAAAGGTTGTGTTATTATAGATGTTTTCAAAATATTTAACTTTTTGTAGCCTAGTGACATTTTTGTTTGGATTCACATGCCAATGGGCATGGGAATGCATTGTCATGATAATGATGTTCTACGTGATGTGTATGGAGCAATTAAGAGGGGTCCTTAAAAATATTTCCATCAGGTCATTCAGCTTCGTACAACCACCGTAACGGCACCCGATCCGCCAACTAATTTTCCCGCTCAAATTTTACAAGTTGGTATTTACAAGCCACCATCGGCATGTGATTCTTTTCTTGACCCGTGCATAGCACCATTTGCAGCCCTTTATGGACATAAACCACTAGAACTTTTGGAAACCAACTGTTAGAGACGGGCTACCATTCAGTTTTCTCACATAGCTATTTGGCTCACTCGTCTCGCTTTCTTTCTTACAACCTTACAAAGTTACACCTTGAGGACAAGGTGTATTTGAAAGGGGGGAGTAATGTTATGAATCTTATGGGCCCAAGCCATCAGCACGTACAGGCAGCCCATATTAAATGGCCTAAACAAGTTAAACGCTTCAAGTTATATGCAAAGTCACAAAGGAGTAGAGGTTATGAATAAACTTATGGTGTGAATTGGTTCTAGTCTCCCATCTCCTTCTCTCTGTTTTCTCATCTTCTTTCTATTAGATCTTTGCTTCTTGTAATTTGCTATTTGCAGTTGAATGATTAATCGATTTGAATGTTATCAATTGAATTATTTGGTTAATTTCACTATACATTGAGAAGTAGTCACTTCATTCTACCTACCAAATCTAGAACAATGGTGTAAGAAAATGACTTTTATATCCTTTAGAATATAATAGCATAAACACTGAAACACAACTATGTGGCACATCTAGAATAGAGATGAGCAAAATCGGTATCGGTAAATCGTTACCGATTTGGTACCGTCGGTACCGAATCGGTACCAAAGTTTTAAGTTTCGGGATCGATACAGTACCGGTACCGGTATTTCCCGATTTTTACCCTCGGTACCGGTACCGAACCTAATATTTCGGTACCGGTACCAAGAATTTCCGATTTTCGGGATCGGTATTTTCGGTACCGGTACGGTACCATGCTCATCCTTAATCTAGAACCACTCATTTGAGTTTTCAGGGTTTTCACAACTCAACAAGGTTTTCATTTTATATTATATATATATATATATATATATATATATATATATATATAAAAGGGTTAAAATAAAAAGAAATAATTTCCTAAGAATGCTAATAAGGGTATAAAATTTGAAGTTTGGAAACTATGTAGCATAAATCCTAGATTCTATGAAACTTTTGGACATTTTGAAAACTAACTATCTCAACCACTAGATCTTAAATTCAATGGCCTAGATCTATTCTTACTCTTCTTAGGAAATTATCTCTTTTTATTTTAACCTACCCCTATATATATATATATATATATATATGGGTGAGATTTAGAGAGAACTCTTCTTAAAGAGAGAACTAGAGAACTAGTAAAGAATTGTTTTTAACTATTTTAAAAAAATTATTTTGTGATTTTTTTTCTTTCCTCCTTCTAATAAGATGATATTGTTCCTAAAAAAACCGTCGATGTAATGCGTATGTGCATTAATGTGTATTGTATATATAAAATAGTGTTTTATTGCATATAATACAACAAATACATTATCTAATACACACTATTGAATATATGCAAAATACGACACTAATAATTGTATGCAAAACACATTATTGCATATATATATAATACAACACTAATGCACATATGCACTATCATTTTTTTTAATTTTTGAATATAATATAACACTATTGCAAATGTACAATACAAACAACTATATATATGTTATTTCAAATATCATAATGCACACTATTACACATATGCATTATAAAAAAAGTCGATGTATTGCATATATGCATTACAACGTTAAATTTTTTTAAATTTTTTTTATTTTTATATTTTTTTGTGGTGAAAAATAACATATAAGAAGGATGAACGAAAAAAAATTATAAAAATATTTTTTTAATTAAATTAAAAATACTTCATTATTAGTTCTCTAGTTCTCCCTATAACATGGAGTTCTCTCATAATCATCTCCCTATATATATATACATACACATATATAGGGTTAGTATCCTTTAAGAACTCTAAAAGAGTTCAGAACTCTTAGGAACTCTAAACAACAAAACATTTTTAAATTTTTTTATATATATTAACATGATTTAAGAGTAGTCTTATGATATTTTATATAAAAATTGTTGATTACATACATTAATCACAACTTTACATATGTGTAAAATTTTCGTACTAACAAATTTACACAAGTGTAAAACAAAACATAGATATGTATAAAAACTTAATTTTCAAAATTGTAATCGTAAATATAGATATAAAAAATGATAAAGCTACACTTAAATAACATTAACATACAATTTTTTTTTAAATGTTAGTTTTCAATGATCCTTTAAGTTCTTAAATAATTTAACAGTTCTGTAATGATACTCATCTTTTATATATATATATATATATATATATATATATATATATATATATATATATATATAGGGGAGGATCCTAAAAAGAAGTAGTTTCTTAGGAAGACTTGGAATAAATCATAGCCATTGGATCATATTAATCAATGGTTGAGATTTAAAGTTACCAATAACCGACATAGTTTCATAGAATTACTCTTTCATCATTATAACCGACATAGTTTCCTAGAATTATTCTTTCACCATAATTTGTAATGCCATATGTCAAAAAAATTTTGGTTCTTACCATTCTTAGGAAACTTCTTATTCTTATTTGAACTTTTTTTCTATATATATAGAGAGAGAGAGAGAGAAAAGGGTTCAAATAAAAAGAAGTTGTTTCCTAGGAATGGTAAGAACTAATAGAATTTTGACATTTGGCATTAAAACCTATGGTGAAAGAATAATTCTAGAAAACTATGTCTGTTATAATGGTGAAAGAGTAATTCTATGAAACTATGACGGTTTTTGGTAATTTTAAATCTTAACCATTGATTGATATGATCCAATGGCTATGATTTATTCTTAGTCTTCCTAGAAAACTAATTATTTTTAGGATAACCCTTCCCTATATATATATATATATATATATATATAGGGTTGGTATCATTTAAGAACTTTAAAAAAGTTAAGAACTCTTAAAAACTCTAAATAACAAACATTTTTTTTATTTTTGTTATATATTAACATTATTTAAGAGTAGTTTTATCATATTTTATATAAAAAAATTTTGATTACATATATTAATCACAAGTTTACATATATGTAAAATTTATGTACTAACAAATTTACATAAGTGTAAAACAAAACATAGAAATGTATAAATACTAATTTTTAAAATTGTAATAATATATATAGATATAAAAAATTGATAAAACTACACTCAAATAGCATTAACAAACAAATTGTTTTATAAAAAACGTTCGTTTTTAAGAATATCTTCAAATTCTTAAATAATTATATATATATATATATATATATGATGAGGTAATTAAAAGAAAAAGACAAGCAAAAGAATAAAAACATACTTACATTGTATTGAGCACAATAAAAAATTTAAAAAATAAAAGTACTTGGTAAATATTCAAATAAAACATTAACGGGTGATAATATCATTCAGAACATAGTTAAGCGTGCTTGAACTATATTAGTATTAGAAAGTATTTACCAAACTAGTATTGGTGGAAAAAATATTTACCAACTAGGTGTTGTCTAGAAAGTATTTATCAATATAGTGTTTTTATAATTTTTTTGTTTCTCACTCCTAATTTTATTGGATAAAGCAAGATGGACCATGTCATTTTCTTATATAGTTCTATATTTTCTCTTAATTAGTCTCACAAATTAAATTTCCATATTTAACATTGTACACGACTACTCAAATGACATATACGTTTTAATTTTGTTTATAAGTTCATACAAAAGTTTGAATTTGCATGCTTTATAAAAACAACTTTTGAAATTTAAAAATGTATTTCTTCAAAACAAACGTATTTCTTTAGAAAAAACAGTTTCTTAGATTCAAACATTTTGAAACTATTCTTTATATAGCTAAAGGTCTTTTAAATACAAAGAAGAAAATAATTAAATGTTTTAACGGGAAAACGGTTTCCCAATAGAGAAAAAATTTAACAAAAACCTTTTATTCATGAAATATTTCTTTAAATTGAAAACTTTTAAAACGTACCTACTAAAGAAATTGTTTTTATCATAAAATATAGTTAAATTGTTTATTATATAGAAAACTATTCAAATCTTATCCTTTAAATTGTTCGTTTTGGAAAAATAGTTACGGAATAAAAAAGATTTTTTACAACCTTTAAAAAAGAAAAAGACCTTCACTTTATTTAACTTTCTCTAAAGAACATTTTTAAATTAAAATAAATCTTTTACCCAATGAGATAAGGAGTGAAAAACAAAAAACTTGTCAAAACACTATATTGGTAAATACTTTCTAGCAATACCTATTTGGTAAATACTTTTTCCATCAACACTAATTTGAGAAAAAACTTGATTGGTGACACCTAAGAAAGTCTTTTTTTGCCATTCAAGTAGAGGAAAAAGGGTGATAAATTAATCTAATGAATTAACGGACCATATTGATTTAGCCCTTGTTTGCATTTTATAACACAGAAAAAGTAAGCGCACATACCATTAAAAACCAACATACTTTTATGTTTTTATCACAAAAGTTACTCAACAATATTTTGCACATGAAAGTCCCCGCACATGCTAATTTTGAACACCAACATGACATAACTTATAAGCAAGGTTGCAAAAGTTGCTAGACGGACCCTAGGCGGCCGACTGAGAAGTTGGGAGTACTCGGCCTTAGTCGGAGAGTGCTTGGGGAAGACTGACCTAGAACTCGACCTAGACAGGGATTACTCGGGGATTACTCGTTGAGTACTCGACGACTAGACGCGATTTTTACAACCATGCTTATAAGAACAAAAAAATTCTTGTGACAAAATTTGGCATACTATAGATAAGTTTTATTTAACAATGTAGTGTCTTATGTGGTAAAAATTGACATAAGCTTCCAAGTATAATATTTATTGTTACATAAGTTAAAGACGAGATGAAAAAAATATAAGAAAATAAAATAACATGAGTGGAGTGGAGTCCATGAAAATACACAATTGGGATTTTGAAAACTCTAACTTAGGATAGGAACTTAGATAAGTATAACTCATAGGTTAAAGTTTCAGTTAAATTCGTTTTCTAGTATACTGAAGGTTATTTTTTTTAAAGCTTTTGTTAGCATAGTTTTATTGTATATGAATAAATAGTTACTATATGTATAATAAAACAGTTAAACAATCATATATTTTTAAGTTCTAGGGTCCAGTTCGGTTCGGTTTTATACGACAAGTTTTGTGTATAAGCCGTAAACCAAATCGTTTACTACAGTTTAAAACTTTTGAAACCAACCAACTCAAAGTTTTGAAAAAAAAAACGATCATGAAACCAACATTTGAATGGTTTCAGGTTTTTATACTGAACCATGAACACCCTAATGCCACATAAGAAAAAAAATGTGTTTTTATAAGTTAAAGTCATTTTTTGTTCAAAATTAGCATGTGCATTAACTTATACGTGCAAAAAATTGTTGAGTGGCTTTTATAAAAAGAAAAAAACAGATAGTATTTTGGTTTTTTATGGTCTTTCCAAAAAGTAATATACAAATATTATATATATATTATATATAATTAAAGAAGTAATTGCTATAGTGAACTATTATCCTATGTAACTATCAACAACTATGGTTAGGGTTGGACCTATGGTATAGGTACAGGGGTAGGCCGACTCCTATAAAAAAATCCAGTGTTATATATACGATAAAATCCTGAGCAGCTCCTGTAAATTTTCGACACTGACCCCTGTAAAATGTTGAAAAGTAGAGAATGAGAAAATATTGATATAAAAACAATCGCCGGAATGTTGTTCGGGAAGTAAGAGTTGCAGGTTTCCGACATTGAAGTGGGGATGATGGAAGTAGAAAGATGTGCATTGTTTGTTTGTTTTGTAGGTTAGTATATAGGGTTACTTAGGTCTTTAAATTCCTTTACATTTCAAACTTAAAATAAACAATAAAATATTTAATATATGGTAATAATTAGGGCTGACATATCGTGTATACCCGTACACGATAAGACAAGAACACGAAATGTGCATCTGTACACGACACGAAAACTTATCGTGTACCTGTAACCCAAACACGAACACGAACCTGTTACTACATGGTATACACGACAATACACGTTAGTACACGATAATAGCTATTTAGAAACACATATTTGACAACCTAACGGCGGAGAGAGATATGGCCATCGACGGGTGATGGCCCGAGAGAGATATGGCCGGCGACGGGTGATGGCCGGAGAGAGATATGGCCGGCGACTGGAGGAAAGTTGGCGACGGGAGGATGGCCGACGATGGTGGGATGGATGATGAGAGGCGAGTAGGCGACGACTGTGGTTTGGTTTGTAAGAATGATTTGGATGAATTTAGGTAGGGCTGTAAACGAACCGAACGAAGACGAACAAGGCCTTGTTCGTGTTCACTTGTTAAGGAAATAATGTGTTCACGAACGGTTCACAAACACTTGTCGAACGAAATTTTATGTTCAAGTTCTTTTATTAAGGAAATTATGTGTTCATGAACGGTTCACGAACACAAATATAATCGGCAGAGCCTAGAGATTAAGACCGATGTATTCATCAACGTGAATAATGAAAGCATGTAAACGAATTGAACGAACACGAACAAGGGCATGCTCGTGTTCGTTCATTTCACTTTAAACGAGTGCCAACACTTAATCGAGCAAATATTTATGTTCATGTTCGTTTATTAAAAAATGAACATTTGTGTTCGTTTATGTACGTTTGTTTAAAATCTAAACAAATATAACTGAACAAAGATAAATGAACATATATGAATACATATATAAACGAACATAAATGAAAACAATTAAATGAACACAAATTAACAAATATAAAATTTTAAGTAGATGACTCATTCAAATAATATTTAATTATTTTTATTAATACATAAATAAACAGACATAAACAAACATAAATAAACGAACATACACGAATGTTCATGAACATAAATGAACGAACGGAACATGTGTTCATGTGCGTTCATTTAATTAAACGAACACACACTTTTTGTTCATGTTCGTTTGTTTATTAAATAAACGAACATAAACGAACTTCCCGCCGAACAATTCACGAACAGTTCACCGAACGTTCGTTTCGTTTACAGGCCTAAATTTAGGATTAGAGATGATATAATATAACTATATGTATATATATATACTCATCAAGTTCTTAAATAATTTAACAGTTCTGTAATGATACTCATCATATATTTATATATATATACACACTAGTTTTTATTTCCCGTATTACGGGGGTTGTTTTATGTTTTTTGTTTCTAATAGTTATTTATTTTTTTGAATTTTTATTTTTTTTATTGTATGAAAGTTAATAATATACTTATGGTTTGATGATAAATTGTTTAACAAATAAATGAGATGTTATAACCCGGTTTAAAATCTATATGGGTTTGATCGAGACCAAGACCCGTTTATTTTTTTATTATAAAATTGGTTTTTTTAATTATAAATAATATATATATCTTTTTTTTAAATAAACCAGAGATGTTATAACCCGTTTAAGAAATATTTGTATTTGATGAGACCTATACCCATGAATTCGGGTCAAATGCATGAGAAGCCTCTATTTAAAAACCAAGCAAATCTGGTGACTTCAAAAAAAGGGGAGCGACCATATCGCGACACGTAGGATTTTTATGTTTTCGTTTATATATATTATATATATATAAATTTTTTTTAAATAACCAGGTATTACCTAACAGGTAAACAAGTATTATACCTGTTTAGACACGAAAATTAAAAAGTAATTTCGTGTCTACCTGTTTAGTACACGAAACATGTTACAGCCTTACTTGCTACCTGTTAAAGTCGTGTAGGTACGTATCGTGTATTCGTGTCTCGTGTATAAATTGTCAGTCCTAATAATAGTAAAAGAGTGTGATTCATTCATTTATTTTATTATTTTTACTTATTAAAAAGAATCTAGACACGTTGTGTTGCCATGGGAATAGGTAAGATGTGTAACGCTAAGTTTCAATAGCATTTACTTTAGTATACAGCCCCATGAAAAAATATATTCACTTTGAATTGATTCGGATATATCATTATGATTTCGTTTGTGTTGAAACCATATAATCTAAACATACACAAACAAGTATACAAAATGTAAATTAATAACTAAATGTTAGCTAGTGGTCAACAAAGTAAAAGTATATTCTTAAAGTTGATATCAGCTAGTGGTCAACAAAGTAAAAGTATATTCTTAAAGTTGATATCAGCTAGTGGTCAACAAAGTAAAAGTATGTTCTTAAAGTTGATATCAGCTAGTGGTCAACAAAGTAAAAGTATATTCTTAAAGTTGATATCAATAAGCATGTGTCATGTGTGGTGTAAAAGTGTTGGAAGTATATGAACAATTAGAATAGCATCGAGAAAACCACATAATATAACAATGAATAAGAAAAGTAAATTGTACAACGAAAACAACTATTAGTACAATCCTTAGAGCACAATCAAGTTGGTATAGTCATTGTACGCTAGACAAAGAGTAAATCGACGACGTTTGGTAAAATTTAGAGGCTATATCTGTTACACCATAGTTTGTAAATTTAAAGACTATATCTGCTACACCATAGTTACGAACAATGCTAAGTCTTATGTTAAGAGATCATTATTGATTATAGATCATATAGTGTGCTTTATGACTTTTAATTTTTCACCCTATGCCCCTTACTCACATATTGACCATCAATGATTTAACTTGGCTACGCTCTTCAGTCACATGCCTGTTAACCATCTATAATTTAGACAAGAAATAAGAAAATTTTTTAAAAATAGGAAAAATGAAAGGTAAGAAATGGTTTATAGGAGAGAGAAATTTTTTTTCTGTTTCTAGGTGTTCCGTCATTTGAAATGATGGAACCAACAGTGATTGTAGAGCGTGTCAGAAATTGTCTGGTGACCTGGAGGTTTTTCTGGTGTTCCGTCATTTCAAATGGCGGAAGTCGCTTATTTTCGACGTGTTCCGCCATTTGAAATGGCGGAACACCACTTTTACTCTTTTATGCACTTCTGCCATTTCAAATGGCGGAAGTGAATAGTAATATTCTGACACGTGTCTGACAAGGTGTTTGACCACACTGTTCACTTATGTCATTTCAAATGGCGAAAGTGAACAGTACTTTATATTATTATTTTCTAATACAATATTACTTTTCTTGAAAATTTTAATTTGAAAAATATATTTTGAAATTTTAATATATATTATTATTTTCTTTTATAGTTATTTTAAAAAAAATATTTGAAAAATATATTTTTAAACTTTAATATATTTTAAATTAGTATTAAAATTTATAAATATATTTTTCAAATAAAAATATTAAGAAAAAAATACTATAAAAGAAAATAATAAAATAAAGTATTGTTCACTTTCGCCATTTGAAATGACATGAGTGAATAATATTAGTAAAAAAGGAGAGAAAGTTTTGTCATTTGTCATAATTGTCAATACTATTCACTTCCGCCATTTTAAATGGCATAAGTGAATAGTGTGGTCAAACGCCTCGTCAGACGCGTGTCAGAATATTACTATTCACTTCCGTCATTTGAAATGGCGGAAGTGCATAAAGGGGTAAAAGTGGTGTTCCGCCATTTCAAATGGTGGAACACGTGGAAAATAAGTGACTTCCGCCATTTGAAATGGCGGAACACCAGAAAAACCTCCAGGTCACCAGACAATTTCTGACACGCTTTACAACCAGTGTAGGTTCCGTCATTTCAAATGGCGGAACACCTAGAAACACAAAAAAAATTTATCTCTCCTATAAATCATTTCTTACCTTTCATTTTTCCTATTTTTAAAATTTTTTCCAAGAAATAATATAATTTGTCCATATGTATTAGATAACTGTTTTTAAAAATAGGAAACTTAGAATATTAATATAATATTAAACATTTATTATTGTTATTTCTACCCACTACCAATAACACAAAAAGGCCATACTTTACTGTGTTGTCCAGCAACTGTGTACCATTTGCTATTGCTCTGTTTGAGCATCCCGTATTTGTTTCCAATCAACAAAAGCATTGAATACTTTGTGCATAACATGTATATATTTTAATGAGTTATATATAAAGTTTATCTGTATTTTATCGCATATGTATATCAATGTACTTTTGCTCCTCGACTCGAGGACCTGTCATCTAGGTCCGTCTCACGACTTACTTAATTTTGTTTTGAATTTATAATATATTATGTAACCTGACTCGCTCGACTTAGCCTCACCGGAAAATTTTGATATATAGTGTGATATGATAGACAACTGTGTTGTGTCAGCAAATGGATTGAACCATAGAAGTAGATGGGCCAAATCCAAGAATTCAATCATAAGTATAGCCAGATCCTTTTAAGAAGCCCAAATGCACATTAGAGCTAAAACCTTGGCCCAAGCCCATGATACCCTGTCACCAAAACATTGGTTTAAATCTGTATACTATTAATTAATTGATTTTTCTCCATTTAGATCCTAATAATTCCCTCTCTTTCTCTAATGAAATAAATCATCATCTTCCCCGTTTCTCTCTCAATCTATGACTATGAGAATTATGGATGACCAGGCATAACAATTGGAATCGATCATGGCTCTAGGTTCTATTTTGAAAAGAACCACTGTGCCAATTTTGATCTACAAATAACATAAAAATGTCCATCATGCATGGCTAAACTGAATAAATCGATCATTCAATGGCCTAGGCCTACCGACGTGTTTATAAATTCACCAACAACTTTAGAGATGCTAGAAGACATCCTTGGATCCTGAATGACTCATCTACCCGCCATAATCGTCTTCAATTTCCTATTTTTCTCCATACAAGAACATTTTAATGGAGACCTCACCAGAGAATTGCAATGTGAAGGTGGCCGTGCATATTCGTCCTCTCCTCCACCATGAGCGCAAAAACGGCGGCCAGAAATGTCTGGACGTCGTTCCAGGCACCTCTCAGGTACGTACGCGTATTATACTTGTAAAAACACACAATTCTGTTATATGGAACATATTATTATTATCCATAGTATCATTATATGGTTGATCAATCATTATATTCATTATTGGTTTTTACTATACATAGGATTCGTGCTGCTATATATTTCCATCATCAATTATTTGTCAAGTGCAGGTGCTAATGGGTGCGCATTCGTTTATATTCGATCATGTGTATGGAGGAGGAGGGTCTCCATCGAAAAATATGTTTCAAGATTGCGTCATTCCTTTGTTAGATGCTCCGTTTCAAGGATACAACAGTACGGTTATCGCGTATGGTCAGGTAATTTCGTCCGTGTAAACTCTCTGGGAAGATGAGACTTTTGTTTTTGATTTGCTCATAAACAAGTATTTGTTTGCAGACAGGTTCAGGCAAGACATACACCATGGGTACTTCACCAAAAGAAACTTCCCACACAGGACTTATGTTTCAAGTTATGAACACAATATTTAACAAGATTCAGGCTCTGCAACATCAGTCTGAATTCCAATTGCATGTTTCCTTCATTGAGGTCTCTTCCTATGTTCATATGAATGCCTAAATGGGGAGAGTTGTAGGCAGAACACAATTTTTATGAGAACAGGAACAAAATAAATTCTTTATTTTTTTCAAATATAAAAAATGGTTGAAATGCAATTTTTATGGTGTGTGAATTTGCTGCTAAAAGTAAACAAAGGCGTCTGTATGTTAGAAATAAAAAAATAATAATAAATATAAACTATTGAGAAAATTACAAGATTTAAGTATGTTAATTTTGTTCTTGCAATAATTTAGTGCTTTGTAATGAACCTCTCCCTGTATATGTGTCTGCAATTGGTTCTAAGTAAAGGGTTTGAATGTTAAGATTCTAAAAGAAGAGGTGAGGGACTTGCTGGATTCGGGCATTATTGAAAGACTAGAAACCCGTGATGGAAATCCTGAGAACGCAGTTCCAGGAAAACAACCATTACCAGTCCGCAAAACATCAGAAGGAGGTCTAAGCCTAAGCGGGTCAACAGAAGTTAGTGTTAGTACACAGAGAGAAATGGCAGCTTGCCTTGAGCAGGTATGTTTGAATCGGTCAGTAGCATCAACAGATATGAACAATCAATCAAGGTAATATATTTCCATCCATTTGTTAGTTACTCTACAACAAATGGGATGAACTTCAAGTTTGTAACAGCCGGTCCCACACAATCTTCACAATAATTCTAGAGCAGAAGGATAAAAACAAAGACGAAACCAGTTCTAATCAACTTATCATGTCCGAGGAGTACCGTTGTGCAAAATTGCACTTGGTAGACCTTGCCGGATCCGAGAGAGCTAAGCGAGCAGGCTCTGAAGGGGTTCGTTTGAAAGAAGGTTAGTAGGTTTAAAAAGGGATTGTTAGATAAAGATTATTACCAGTCATTATTATTTCGCCCGGACCCATTATATGTTTTTCTAGAGTTTATAGTTTTCTATATACCGAGGGTCCCCTCCATTTAGGCCTGTAAACGAATGAACGTACATGAACAGAGCATGCTCGTGTTCATTTGTTTAACTTTAGCTGAACAAAAAATCAAACATGAACAACTAACTGAACAAGGTTTTCTTGTTCATGTTCATTTGTTTCTTTTATGTTTGTTCGTTAACTGTATAAACGAAAGGTTGATATAACTAAGCATAGATGAACAAACTTAACTGAGCTAAAACCAGTTAAAAGTATGTGAAGAACGTGTTGGGGTAAAAAGTTCTTAAAGTATACTACTAAGTTGTAATGCATAAAACTTTTAAATGAATATATTAACAAACGTAAACGAACGAACTTAAACAAACGTATACTAATCAACATAAATGAACAAGCATATACGAAATTAAATGAGCGAACATAAATGAACGAAGTAGACATGTATTCATTTTTGTTCGTTTAACTAAGTGAACAAAATCTGTGTGTTCATGATCGTTCGTTTATTAAATAAACGAACATAAATTAATTCCCGCTAAGCGGTTCACGAACTATTCACTAAACATTCAGTTCGTTTACAGGCCTGCCTCCATTGAAATCACAATATTCAGATATATTATTCCAGTTTCTTGTAAATAGGTATTCAAATCAATAAGGGGCTTCTTGCACTCGGGAATGTGATCAGTGCACTAGGAGATGAGAAGAAACGGAAAGAGGGACTGCATATACCTTATCGGGACAGTAAACTTACTCGGTTATTACAAGCTTCACTTGGTGGGAATTGCAAAACGGTTATGATAGGTATCTATCTATCTTCTTAATCATATTATGTTCTTAAATTGTTAATACCACTTATATTACCGAGTGTTGTTTGCTTTTAGCTTGTGCTAGCCCTGCTGATTATAATGCTGAGGAAACTCTTAATACTCTCAAGTATGCTAATCGTGCTCGCAACATTCAGAATAAAGCTTCGGTACGTTTAACTGATTATTTTTTCTTCACTAATATTTTCTTTGAACTATGGTTTTGCTCACATGCTTAATGGACCTTTTGTAGGTTCAAAAAGAAGTATTTCCTGCTGACACACACAAATTGAGGCAGCAGTTAAGATTGTTGCATGCAGAACTTTCTCACAGGAAAGAAGCTGAACTTGTTGAAGTGCAGGTATTATATATATATATATGAATATGTTTTTTGTTACCATTGGCACACAACAAACACTTTTCTTTTGACAATACTGCCATCTGCATTTTGCAACACTTTCCCATCTCGTCTTGTGGTGCGAAGGTAAAGTGGTCAGGTTGTGCTCGGGCTTGAGCTCAAACTTACACGAGTCGGTGCGGCTCGACTCATCTCGTTTATTTTAACGAGCTGAAAAGTGAAAGCTTGTAAAAAGTTAGAGCTGGCTTGTGGTTTGTCGAACCGGCTCACACCACATAATGCAAAAAACAAAAAAAAAATTAACATACACATAATAGAAAATTTATAAACTAGAGAATTTATTACATCATGTGTTATTTTTGGGTATTTTTTTAAGATTGCGAGGCAGATTCAAAACATTATATGCATTATTTTTTTTCAATATTATTATATTATTATGTTAAAAGTTGTGGTTTAATTTAAGCGAGCAATCAGGCAGCCATAATTTGGCTTGGGCTCAGGTCGTTTACAAACCGAGCCGGCTTGAGTCTGCTTGTAACAAGCTTTTTCGAGCGAAGTGGGAGCTTTTTGAACAACCCTGCGTGCAAGTAATTTCCTATTAAAAACTAGAAAGGATTATGATTTATGATAATGTGCATACTTGCTTATAGGATTTCAAGAGAAAAGTTGACTTGCTAGAAACTAACAACTCAGAACTTGAACAAAAGATTCATGAATACAGCAGAAAATGTGCTTCTGTGGAGGCCACCAACTCACAAATTGTTCAAAAGATCCATGAATATCAAAAAACTCATGTTCACAAGATGCATGAATTTCAACAAACTCATGTTCAAAAGATGCATGAATATCAAGAACCTCATGAAGATGCAAAAGGCTCACAATGCACGACCTCTCCGAAGGCCATCATTGGATCTACTGATGTGGAAGCACTTAATCAACATTCTAGGGAGGAAATCATTGCACTTGAGGAAGACAAAAGGTTATTGCAGATGGAAAGAGATGAGTTGCGGGGTGAAATTGCACGACTCGGTGAGTCAACCACAAATGTGCAAACCATGAATGCTCAGAATCATGAACTAGCAACTGAGGCAGGTGATTGTGATCTACATTATCATGCTGCCTTAGACTTCTTTTTAACCATCTGCTAACTTCTTTTTATCAAACCTTTATTATACAGATTTCAAATTTGGAAGCGAAACATGAACAAGAGATTGAACTTATCAAGCAAAAATGCCATGATGCAAAGAAACGGTTGCAAGATGAGTTACGCAGTATCAAGTCCCAAAAGGTAACTTCTGGGCACATTTACCTAGGCTTGTAAACGAACTGAACTTTTAGTGAACCGTTCGGTGGGAAGTTCGCTTATTTAATAAGTGAATGGACATGAACGAAACTTTTTCTTCATTCAGTTAAACGAACGAACATGAACACATGTCTCGTTCATTCATTTATATTTGTGAATGTTCGTTCACTACATTTGTTTAAGTTTGTTCATTTATGTATTCATTTAAATTGCTAGGCCCATTACAATTTAGTCTAGTTCTATTAAGTTTTTAGGTCCAACAAACTGATCTTCATTTTATTCATTCATTTACGTTCGTGAACCGTTCGTTTATACTACTAACGAATGAACATAAACGAACATGGACACTTATTTTTTTAACCAACGAACACAAACAAGAAAACCTTGTTCGTTTAACTGTCCGTGTTTGCCGTTTCTTCAGTTAAAATTAAATGAATGAACACGGACATGCCCTGTTCATGTTCATTTACAAGCCTAAATGCAGCTTACAACTTCATGAAGTTCCTAGCCTTTTTATTTGTATATTTTGTATTGTATTATAGGTGCAGTTACAACAGAAGGTTAAACACGATGAAGAGCAATATCGGCAATGGAAGACTAATCAAGAGAAGCAAATGGTGCAGGTGAGTGACTTTTGAGTTCATATATGCTTACGAAGAATTTTCAATGTAACTCACTGTTTTCATGCAGTTAAGGATAGCAGTAAAACTGAAGTGCAATTGCAAAAAATGCATGCTCTATATCAACGCCAAGCACAGGTAAAGATATTACTTTCAAATGTAAATGTATTTTAACCCTTAAATTTCATCTAAGATTGATTATAAACCCTTAGGTTCTTCAAAGGAAAACAGAAGAAGCTGAAAGAGCTACCAAAAAGCTAAAGGAGTTGCTTAAACCAAACAAAAACAAACTTCCCACACGCCGTGAAACTGTCGGTAAAGAATAATCTCAACGGAATTATTGTACACATTCTTTTCCTACTTGATTTAACTTCCATTATCTCTCCACTTTCTCTTTCAGCTCAACCTAGAGGACAAAACCGATCCGGACAGGTAGCTAAGTGTAAACCTTATGTTCCTGCTAATATTATTGTCTCTTTTTAGAGAACGTGTTAATAGTTAATACTTAATTAATATTCCATTTGTAGATCAAAACATTGAAGAGATGGCTTGATAATGAACTTGACAAAGTGATGCATGTGTATAAACTCCGCACCGACCATGAAAAGCAAACTCTGAGACATGCAAAACTTAAGGAGGACTTGAGCATTCTGAAACAACAGGATAGACATTCTCATAGGCGACCCAGCCCTCAGAGGTATATATAATATCTGTTACCAAAAATTTGGGGTGTGCATGGGTCGGTTTTAGGCTCAAACCGAACCGAAAACTGAAAATTCGGTTTTTGAGTTTTTGAAAACCATTCGGCTTTTGCGTTTTCTGTATTACAATTTGGGTCTGAAAATTTTGGGAGTTTGAGCCTAAAACCTTGGACTTAAATCTGTCAGTTAATAATAATTGATTATTATACATTTGGGCTAAAATATTTGGGTTACACTATTAAATTCTTATAAATTACTTAAGATTCAAAATTAAAAATGAAAATCCATAAATTCGGTTCAGTTCGGTTTTAATCACATCCAAAACCGAAACAAAAAAACATAAATCAAACCGTTGGTTTTGGTTTGAGTCCGGTTATTCCAGCCAAGATATATTGGGTGCTGAGTAATGGTGTTAACTGTTAAATATGGTTTTTGGTGTAAGAGGAGGGCCTTCATTGTCACCAAACACGCAAGCAGTTAGGATCGTATCACTTGAAAGCAAGGTGAAATCTTCTTCAACCGCCCTTTCTAAGCTGTCATCACAGATTCAAGAGGCAGGGCGGGGACACGATCCTGCTTCGGCTGGAAGATGGAAGGCGTTACACTCACTGGGAGATGCAAAGGATTTGCTTCAACACTTATTCTGTACTGCTATTGAAGCAAGGTAAAATTTAAAATACATTATTCCAGTTTCTCAAATTCTAATTTGTTTGTACTTTCGGGTTACTAGACGCAGGTTGTTGGAAAAGGAATACGAAACAAAGGATAATAGATATTCTGGTTCAACTGCAACACAAACAACCTCTATTCAAAGTGCAAAAGTTCAGTAACAAAGTTGAAAGAACTTGAAGAACGGAGTGTGCGGACCACAAGGGATAAGACACCTTCAAAGAAATCAAAAGTTCTTACAATCGGCCCGGCTCCTTCAAAGGTAGGAATTATGAAACCGTGTTGCTTTAGAGTGAAACAAACTGACTTCCTCATTATCTTTAACTATTGGGGTCGTAACAGGGAAGGGCTCCAACTGCGATAGATATTTTTTGCAGATATTGGTATTGAATTTCCATTACCATTCCCTGAATCAAAGGAACTTGACTATAAACCTGGAATCTGCAATAGGCCACTTCAAGTGGTTGTTAAACAAACACAAAAGGTGAGCCTTTTGTTTGTCAAGGTTTTGTGAACCTTTCCATTACTTTACATTCATTTTCTTAATGGTATGTCGATTGATACAGATGATACCAATCGCACATGTGCTGATGAAAAAGTTGCCCCTTGGCGAACAGATGATGAACAGGTGGAGGCGAAGTCATGATGAATGGCTGATACAGTTCAAGTGGAAGTGGCAGAAACCGTGGAAGCTATCACACCTGATTAAAACTAACGATCTGGTAAGAAACAGTGATGATAAATTGAAGGGTCAAGATTTGTCTCTCAGGCTTGGTCCAACCACTGGATCGTCTCAATCTTATTAGAGGTTTTATGGTGAAGATGTGCAATAATCATTGAGGTTAAAGTTCAAACATGCATATTATAAATTCAAAGAGGGACACATTGCTTCAGAGTTAGGATCAAAAAGAAAACTGAAAGTTTTTAGTAGAACATCACTGTAAATAGTAGTTATCTTCATTTGGTGAAGGTTAGCAGAATTTTGTATTATTTAGTTCAATCCCCACGAAACAGGAATTGAACAATGTATATATCATTTGTCTAGGAACATGAAACTCTCTTCGAAACGCCACATACGCTAGTAAATGAACCGAATGTTCAGTGAATCATTCTGTTTATGTACATGAACATCCATTCCATTACTTTCGCTTATGTTCGTTCATTTACTTTCTTTTGTGTTTGTTCGTTTACGTCAGTTATGCTTGTTAATTTACATGTAATTAAGTTTGTTTGTTAATATATTCATTTAAATTTTTTAGACCTATTACAGTTTAGTTTTATGAGAAAAAAATATCACCCATTACAAGTTAGTCTAGTTTTTAGTTTTATTCTTTTTACTCTTTTAGCCCTAACAGATTTATGTTCATGTTTACTTTTAATTGGTGTTTACTCAATTATGCGTGTTCATCTATTATGCTTGATCGTTTGTGTTCGTTTATGTTTGTGGTCGTTTGTTTATAATACTAACGAATAAACATAAACAAACATTAAAACGAACAAGAAAACCATGTATGTCTAATTGTTCGTGTTCAATCGTGTGTCTTTTAAAGTTAAACGAACGAACATGAACATGACGTGTTCGTTTTTCATTCGGTTTGTTTACAAGCATGCCGCCACAAGTTACCTCGATGTGGACAAATACGAATTTAAAGGCAAGTTGTGACTAATTAAAACGTAAGATTAAAGATAAGTGTGGATTATATAACAGAAATTGTTGGGATCTTACTTCAAATATTAATACTTAATCTTCACGAATAGCCAGCATCCTCCCCTCTTGACCAGCAGCATATCATACAAAAACGTGACTTGTCGCTATTGTTCTGTGGTTGCATATCCAAAATTATAACCACAGTCTACAATAATATAACCATTTCCTTCTAGCTTCTTCTTGTGCTTTATCCGTTATGACTGACTTATGAATATCCATTATACATATAATCTATATCAGTGGTCATACACGCAGTCTCCTTAATCTCTTGTAACATCTTCAACACTTGTCTCATCACGGGCCTTTGTTCGGGTGATGTCATGCTACAAACCGCAGCAACTTCAACAAGCATCCCGAGCCTATTATTATTTGCCATGTCATCATTCTCCCTCATTGCACTCACCCATTCAACCATATCCTCGGGGACCAGGTGTGGATGCTGGGACGGGGGCCTACCCGATACAAGCTCTAACAAGAGGACTCCAAATGCATAAACATCAGACTTGGTTGTAGCTCGGTTGAAGGATGTTCTTAACTCTGGGGCTTTGTAACCTGTGGAAATGGACTCGTCTATACAAGTGGGGTCCGCGAAGACCAACAGGCAGTAGTCGGTTAGACAGGCTTCAAAGTCGGGACCGAGTAGGACGTTGGAGGATTTAAGGTTGCTGTGAATAAGTCTAGAGGATTGATGGATGTAAGCAAGGCCTAGTGCTATATCTTCGGCTATTTTTAAACAGGATGTCCAGTGTAGTGGTTTTGCCCTTGTTGATCTTGTTCCTGTTAATGTCATATAATATATAAAATGGACGAATAAGATTAAGTTGTAGTAAATACTTGACTTGTTTTACTTTTTTTTTACATTTAATATCCCAACCGTTTATCCAAACCCGACACTAGATAAGTTGTGTCCTCACGATTAGGGATGGGCATATTCTGAATAATAAAACACGTTGAGTTCCTGATGGGTTAGGTTATCTATTTTTGGATACCTGATATTTATTTTTTAGTTATTGTTATAAACCGAATTAACTAAAATAAAACAATTTTCATATTTTAGTTATAACAATAAATAACCGATTTTTGAAAAACCAGCTTTTATAATTTTTAGCTTTATAAAATAATATATCAAATTCCTAAGTTAACTAAATCGTTTGTAATCACACCGATTGTTTATGAAAATCTAAAATCTAAAACCCATACCGAACCAAAGCTAGCCACCTCACCTCACCTCACCACACCCCTATAATCACGATAACTTAATGCTTACTACTCAACACACTTTGTTCCAGTGGGAAAGCACGTTACCCATACCTCCACTTTTCCAATAAAGTTCACATGCTCTAACTGACCGAGTCAAACTCAGCGAGTGAACTCAACTCACACAAACAGTAACAAGATTAACAGTGGACTCACCATAGATCAGGTTAAACAAACTGCCATTAGCTTGATAATCATAAATCACAAGCCTCTCTTGTTTCGCCTGAAAATAAGCCCTCACCGGAACCAAATTCGGATGTCTAAGCCTTCCAACAACCTCCAAATGCTTCTCAAAACCTTCACCAGACGTTATCGCCGTCTTCCCGGCGTCAAGCCTCTTCACCGTCACAGTCTTTTGATTCTCCATCACCGCTTTGTACGTCGTTCCGATCGTTCCTCTACCTAACAACTCCGCCGATGCTGACATCAGCTGTTCCAGTCCGTACATCTCCGTCTCGCCGTCGCAGAATATCAGATTACCGGTTCTCTCACGAGGTAATTGCAGTTTCTGCTCTTTAATTTCAACTTCCTTGTTAATAATTCTCACTGCACTAGCTGTATTGTTCCTGTTTACGGTATCGTATTCGATTTCTGGTTCGTTTTCCGCATCTGAACTGAACGCAACTGATTTGGTTCTACGTTGATAGCTTCGTTTATTCAGAATAGTGGAAATCGACAGTAGAAAAGCTATAATGATTAGGACTCCTATCACAAACCCTAGGATTACGCCTACTCGCTTATGCCTGTTTGTCGCCTGTGATGAAACAGTTAAACCTTGCGACTCTGCGTTTTGCATTACCGGTGCCGGAGCCGTACCGCCTGACGGAGCGTCAAAGAACGGAGACTTCGTGTCGCATATTTTGTTAAGTATCTTCCCGCAGAGGCCAGGGTTTAGTAAATACGACGAGTTATCGAATCGCGTAAGCGCAGGCGTTACCGGAATTGCACCGGTGAGGTTATTACCGGAGACGTTGAACGCTTTGAGAACGGTTAGGTTAAGCGGTGGAATTGAGCCGGTGAACCGGTTCCATTCCAGGTGTAGGAAAGTGAGCCGGGATAGAGAGTTGAGTTGAACCGGGAGTGAACCGGAGAGGTTATTGCGAGCTAGATCAAGTGACTGGAGCTGGTGAAGTGAAGGCAGTGATAACGGGAATGAGCCGGAGAAGGTGTTGTGGTCAAGGAATAAGGTTTTGAGGTTGGTGAGAGTAGAGAGGTCAGGCATGGAGCCGGTGAGTGAGTTGTTTCGGAGGCTGAGGACACGTAGCTTGTCGAGCCGAGCCAATGTGTTGTCGGCGAAGATGCCTGTCAAGCCGTGGCTCTGGAGGACGAAGCGAACGACTCGGCCTTGGACGCACTTGACGCCTTGCCATTGGCAGTAGTCGAGCCGGTGGTTGAGGTTGTAGAGCAGTGTGTTTTGAGTGTCAGCTTTTAGCTTGAATCTGAGAAGGGCGACGGCGTCGGATGGGAGAGTTTTTTTTTGTGGGTTTGGATCAGCGGCGGCTGAGAGTGTGGCGGTGAGGAAGAGAATGAGTGGTAGGAGACGGTGGTGGTGGTGGTGGGGTTTAGGTAGGATGCACATCGTTTGAGGAGTGGACTAGGGAGAAAGTGAGTTGTCTGGTTTTGTCTGCTTTCTATTATTATTGAATTCTCAAGGAACATGACTGATGACATTCTGCAGCTTCATATCAGAAAACTAATAATTAACACACAACTTAAATGTGACATGTCAAATATCTACATTTAAGGAAGACTTTGGTACCAAAAGTTAACCGGTGATATTTTTATGAAGGTTGTCGGTCTAAGCGTGATAAAATGTCATGTGTGATAAAATGTTTTACGATAATTGGAATTCTTGCGATAGATTTTCTCTAGAATTGGTGGTGGGTTAGGTCACAACACTAAAAGCGATCACATACATAAGCGGTCTTTTATCAGAATGTGTACCTGAGTGATCGGGTTTTATTGATGATTAAAAAAAAAGGATGACTTTGGTACTCTAAAATTTCATTAGGCTATGTTTTATAGTTTATGAAAGATGGTTAAAACAGACGTGTTATATGTATGATGGTAACATAAGATATGATGTATGGATAAATAACAAATATATGAGGTGGCATTAAAAACATTAGTTGGTATGTTAATTGACGATAATCTAGATTTTAAGGTGAGATACCTAAATACATCAATTTGAAAAGGAGAGGTCTTGGGTTCAGGTCTCACGTGTGACAAAAAAAAAATGGTGGTTTCAGGTTGGACCGTGGGGTTTTCTCACCTATGATGAGTTTCCTCTTAAATGTGGAACGAAGGTGATCGGGTAGGTTAGTGATCCGTCATTCCGTCATTAATCCAATTTTTTGTTAAAAAATATTTTGAATGACCAACAAAAAAAACCTTCCATTAAAAGCTAGCAAGTCGTTAGGCACACCGGTACAATCACCAAAGTCCAAAACAAAACAAAACGACAAGGGAGAACAACCACCAAAAAAACAAACAACCCGACCCTAAACTACAACACCCATTACAATTGGAATTTACACTTCTCCCATAGAGCCCGTTTTTTCCCCCTATTCTTTACCCAAAGAAAACCCAACACCTTATCTCCTCCACTAGGGCCGCAAGATGTATATGAATGTACTAACGTGTTCCTTTTTTTCCATAAGCACCAAGTCGCAATCAAACAAATCGCTTGGACTATCAATGCTTTCTCCTTTAGGAGCGCGGAGAACTTATATAGCTCCAAAACATCTTGATAGCTAAAAAAGTAAAAGGTCAACTTACACCATCGAGCAATCACACTCCATATCGTTTGAGCTAGACAGTACGAAACAAACACGTGTTCAATCGACTCTTCCACCTCACCGCAAATTGGGCAATAAACAGATCTCACCGGAATGTTCCTTTTAATCAACGCATCAAACGCAGGAAGTCGGCCTAAAACCGCTCTCCAAGCAACAAAACCAACGTTCTTCGGAACAAGCTGGTTCCACTCAAATATGTAATCTGGGGACAAACATGAACTCTGCAACATACGATCTTTCACACTTCTACCAAGAATGCGTTGGATGACTTAAGTGACCATAAAACCACGTCCTCCCACGGTTCTAAATTGACCCCCTCGCAAATTTAGAGCAGCCCCCGTGGTCCATTTATTTCCTCTAAACCCACCAGCTCTCTTTTCCAATCCCAAGCACCACAAATCCACCCCTGTAACATATAAAGTCTACCAGCAATGAAACACCCCATTGACCTTTCAAGGAAGAAAAGCTTTGGAAATCTGACTCCTAGCGGCACCGGACCAGCCCAACAATCAAGCCAGAACCATGTGTTTCGACCATTCCTCACGGCATGTCGGCAACAACTAGTCAACTCTACACCACTATTTCTCACAACCGAATCAGTTTTAACAATTCGACTCCACAGAGACGGGCTAGATAACTTGGCTGGGATAGCCGACCACGAATGCAAAGAGTGGTGAAACGCCCAAATTACCTTCCACCATAATTTTCCTTCTCCGTTTTTGAAGGACGTCGCCATTTTGCTAGCAAAAACACATTTGTATCCTTTAATGGTTCACTCTGTTTTTATTTTTCCTTTTAATATATGGAACTTTTAACATGCGGAACAGACCGTGTAGGCGTGTATGGCTCTGAATTTATTTGTGTTAAGAGTTCTTTGTTAATGTATTAATAATGAAAGATTAAACAAGGGTTTCATAATGTAACCAAATTATGCAAACTTCAAACAAAAAAAATTCTATACCTTATCAAGTTATCAGGTCATCTTCTATTTTATCTACCTACATAGAAAAGTAATAAATAACAATAAAAAGCGCACAAAAAAATGTTATGGCATAATGTACCTCACATCAGATTTAATGTAATGTAGGTATAGAATAATACCTTGTTTACATCAGCTGTGACAACTCTAACATTCATACTCAAATTTATTTTTAACTCTTTATATATATCCATACTAGTTTTTATCCCCCGTATTACGGGGTTGTTTTATATTGTTTGTTCTAATATTTATTTATTTTTTGAATTTATATTTTTTTTATTGTATGAAAATTAATAATATACTTATGGTTTGATGATAAATTGTTTCACAAATAAATGAGATGTTATAACCCGGTTTAAAAGCTATATGGTTTTGATGAGACCAAAGACTCGTTTATTTTTTTTACTATAAAATTGGTTTTTTAATTATAAATAATATTTATAAAAGTTAATAATACACTTATGGTTTGATGAGACCCAAGACCCGTTTATTTTTTTTACTATCAAATTAGTTTTTTAATTTAAATAATATATATATATATATATATATATCTTTTTTAAAATAAATAAGATATTAATTTTTATTATATCCTATTTTATAGGATTTTTACATCAATAATTTGGTGAGAATAATTTTTAATTTAATGAGATGTTATAACCCGTTTAAAAAATATCTGGGTTTGGTAAGACCCATACCCATAAATTCGGGTCAAATGCATGTGAAGCCTCCATTTCAAAATTAAGCAAATCTGGTGACTCCAAAAAAAGTGGGAGCGACCACATCACGACACGTAGGATTTTTATGTATTCGTTTATATATATTATAGATTTAATTTTGTTAGTTTCTATAGAAGGGTGAGAGATCTCTCTTTGACACATTATTTTCACAATTTTTTAATTAATAAAGAAAAACAAAGAAACTCAATATCGGGCATCTCCTTCAACAAAAGCACTTCTCACCTATGGTCGTATTCTCTAACGAATAACCATTTCTATTTTTGGTCTCCTATGAACACGAACACACGAAGAAAACAAGATAGAGATCTTAGTTTTCGCTCTCTCGGACACAAATCATCTCCTTTTGTTGTTGATTTTTCAAGTTTGATTAAATGAAGGTTCACATTCATCAATAACACTCAGCATCTCTTTCAAATCACCTATTTAAATTCATCAGTGATTAGTCTTACTGATGGACAATATTATAGTTTCTTGTTTTCTTTTATACGGCCTCATCAGAAATTTGTAGGTTACCACCGAATTACGGACGTGTTTCAAAATTTTGACAGATTCATCCGTGGATATATTTTTTTCATTGATAAAAATTTGTTTCTGATAGCGTAATTTGAAATCTCTAATAAACAGTTTAAAATTATTATAACTTTGTTTCTAACCATATTGTGTAGAATAGTTTAAATACTAATTTTACAAATAAAAAAGAATATGTTTAGTCTTATAGATAAATAATAAGTCTTAAATAATCGTGCCACCCTAGTTGGTTATGACAATGAAGATAAGACTAGGCTTTCTTTGAGAGGTCTTCAACTCGAATTCAAGCCACACAAGGGTTTTATGCTACATGTGTTACGTCATGGGGTTCCGATTCTTGTGGTAGAGCAACTTTTTGATAATTATAATCCTGATTCGTTAAGATAAAACCGAGGGATGGCTAGGTCGATCTCAAGGAAAGGATAAGGAGGAGATCAAATTCAAATATATTATTATTTAAGTTTTGTTTATTTAAAAGTATGTTTATCTTTTATTAGTTTTCTACTTCTAGTCAAAGTGTGATCGAGGTTTATAAATACTTGAGTTTTTCCACAATAGTATAATAATAAGTTGAAGAGTTTGAGTTTTGTAGTTTAATAAAAAAAAGCTTCATTCCATCACCACAGCTCTTTGCCTCCTCCCGATTTCAAATTTTCTATATAAACTTCATAACAATATTTAATTTCTCATAGGAATTATTAGTTTTTGTTATATTCAACCAACCCATAACCATATATTTTATGTACTATCCACGGCGACGTAAACGTTCGATTCCGTGTTCAAGTTTCAGTAACACAACTCATAATTAGGAGTTCTAAATCAAATTTGGTTTTCCAACACTTTTTCCAAGTAGCATTAGGGGGAGAAGTTCATCCAAAAACAAAAGGTTATTGAAGAGGTAGGTCCCAGCAGAGCCTAGTTGGACCCGCAAGACTCACCTTGAAGAGGGACGTCTGCGCAGAAACCAACTGGATCCGCAGGACCAACCATGCTCAGAGACGTGACGTCCTTACGCGCAGTACGCAAGCTGGTCCCGCAGGAAATGCCTCCCGATGGTGAAGGACTCCGCCTGTCCCCGCAGCCTCGGATACAAGCCATCAGGGAAGGCCACCCGCGCAGCAGGGCTACACGCACAAGGCACTTAGCTCTCAATCACTCTGTCACCTGAATGAATGAGCGAAGCCGGGAACTATCCCGCACAAGGGCGGGAGGGGGAATACTCCCGCCCAAATAAGCCAGTCCGTACGATACAGGAAGATCTTCTGTACTGTACCTGACGAGGTATGGGAAAAAGATCTGACTAAAGATACGACAGCTTATTGACAACAGTATGGCGAGCAGCATGCTCCTGCACTGTATGTCACTATTAGCCGCTGCCTACTCACCAACTACTGCCCTACCACGTGCGTAGCCGTCAGTTGGTGGAACAGGAATAGTATACAGCAGGCCTGGTCACTATCAGCCGCTACCTACCCACCAACTACCAGCAGGGCACGTGCGTAGGCAACTGTTGGTGGAACAGGAACACTGTTGCAGCCGGCCATACCTTTTTGGAAACCTACCTTCGGCTATAAATACCACAAATGGTATGACCATCTCATCATATCTTATCTTACTACATTATCATCATATGATACCTGATATCTGCTCTAGCAATCTCTTAATATACTTTTATATTTAAAGAGCAATCTAGTCTGATTCTCACGCCGGAGGGTGGTCACAAGGAGGAACCCCCCCTTCTCAGTGACGAGCTCACGGTGTCTGTTTTGCAGGTTATCAGAAGAACCATCTTCCAAGGGTCTAACCCCTCGTGGGAAACATCTCTCCAACCCCCAGGTTACAGGTAATCTGTCCGGGGTCCGGTTAGTGTTTCTTCATTGGCGCCATCCGTGCATAAAGCTAGAACTTTATCTCCAGTTTTTTCAAACTTTCTACAAAAGATGGTTAGAGAAATGCCGGTAACCACAACCCCAGCTACTGGGGTGAACACCGGTAACACAGTTTTTACAAACACTACCCCGGTTACCCAAGCCGGGGCAAGTGAAGTAAATTTTACGAACACTACCCCAGTTACACAGGCTGGGGCAAGTGCAGTAAATGATCGCCTACTGGGATCCACTGATACCCAGGTTGAGAAACGAAGACTCCCCCGCCAAACTCTCGATGAAGTCAAGGCATGGGCGGAGGCACGACAAAAGGAATTCCAGGCTGAGTTGGACGAACGCCTGCGTTCCGTCCAACAGGCTGACGAATTCGAAGATTACTTGGATGACTCGGAGGAATCCGACTCCGACGCGAACCCTCGCCATAGGGCAAAAGGGAAGCGTAAGGAAATGGAATCCCAACCGAAAAGGCATTTTGGACAAGCCTTCAAACCAAAAAGCACAGGTGGAAGTCCACGAGACTTCTCCAAAACGTTCAGACCAAACATTGCAAATGCAGGAACGTCCAAGTTTGCAAGGGACATTGCCGAAGCAATCGCCCCAAAGAGTGCCAAACAAATGCCTAACATAGGCACATATGACGGTATATCTAATCCAGACGATCATTTGAACAGGTTCATAGCGGGGGCAACCGTCAGCAATTGGACGGAACCCACCTGGTGCTACATGTTCCAAATGACGCTTGTTGGGGCTGCTAGAGCTTGGTTTGATCGTCTACCGGTCAACCACATCTACGACTGGGCAGACTTCCAGCGGAAGTTTAGCCAACACTTCAGCCAGCAACGGAAGTATACCGAGGAGCAATGGACAATCCTCAAATGCATACGAGAAGAAGATGAATCCCTGCCAAACTTCATCACTCGCTTCAACTCAAAGAAGCTAAGTTTGGGCAATATCAGCGAAGATCTTGTTCGCGCTGCCTTCATCCAGGGCGCGCACGACCCAGAGCTCATCCGCACCCTAACGGGTAAAGATGGCATGCCATCCACATGGGATGCCATCATGACAGCAGCAAAACGCTATGCGGAAACGGAGAAGCAACTGGGTAGAGATCTCCCCCAGAGCACAAACCTCTACACTCAGAAAACGAGAGAAGACAACGTCCTCACCGCCCGATTAAATAAAAAGCGGAAGCTAGGCATTTGGCAGTCAAGGGTAAACTTTGACACATCCGGCTTGCAACATCGATTGGGCGGAAGGGATAATGTACATCCGCACCGGAACTCCAGATTGACGCCACTCACCAAGAGCGTCACTGAGATATTCGCTACTGAAGAGCTCCCGTGGCCAAAGCCTCCAATAATCCGACATCGTCACGATGCTGATCGGAGCAAATACTGTGACTTTCACAAGACAAAAGGCCACAACACTGAAGAATGCACAGACGTAAAAGACATGGTTGAAGCATTTGTCAGAGATGGGACGCTCGCGCACCTCGTGGCGCAATAAAAGCTGAGCAGGCGGGTGCGTGTAGAACCCCAGCTGGGGAAAACAAGAATCAAAATTCCAGCTTCAATATCGAGACTACATGCTGCGTAAAGAACGAGATCCCGAACCAGGTGCGTATCGGCTCGATGGCACTCCCATCCCAACATCATGGAAGGGAGCTCATTTACACAATTTGCATGTAAATCAATTCCAATTTGTAAAGAAAAGGCCAAGAGCCACTTCTAATGGAAATGATTCTCTTTAAAAACATCGAAGCTGATGATTTTACATTTATACTTTTCTGAACACTAATATGCCAGTTCACCGCATAATTACGTGAAGTCAGCGCATGGGAAGGCGGTCCTATCCGCACGAACCCAATAACGTGACAAACCTTCACGCAGGTCAGTTGAAGGGGAAAAAGTTCAGAACCCATTAAATGAAAGTGCCGGTCTATCCGCATGAATCATTAAAGGAAACTGAACAAAAAACCTATCAACAACCGCGCGTCGAACGGTTAAACTATGCAACACTGGTAACGGCACACATTACGTGAAGTCGTTGCGTGGGAAGGCGGTCCTACCCGCACGAACCCAATAACGTGGCAAACCTTCACGCAGGTCAGTTGAAGGGGAAGAGTTCAATTATCCCATTAAATGAAAGTGCCGGTCTATCCGCATGAACCATTAAAGGAAACTGAACACTAACCTATTGACAACCGCGCGTCGAACGGTTCAAAACAATTCTCAAAAAGGATGAGGAAAACCTACACGCAGGTCAGATAAGGGTAAAGTTTTGCCATCCTACTAAGTGCAAGTGACGGTTCTACCCGCACAATCACGAAAGAGGAAGCAAAACTTCACACCTATTATCAACCACGTTCAAAGGTTAACTTATCCTCAAAGGATGAGGAAAACCTACACGCAGGGTCAGATAAGGGTAAAGTTTTGCCATCCTACTAAGTGCAAGTGACGGTTCCACCCGCACAATCACGAAAGAGGAAGCAAAACTTCACACCTATTATCAACCACGTTCAAAGGTAAACTTATCCTCAAAAGATGAGGAAAACCTACACGCAGGTCAGATGAAGGTTAAAGTTTAGCCATCCTACTAAGTGCAAGTGACGGTTCTACCCGCACAATCACGAAAGAGGAAGCAAAACTTTAACCCATTATCAACCACGTTCAGCAGGTTAACTTATTCTAAACACTTGGAAAATTGCTAATTTAAACTAAGTATGCAAGTAATAAGTTTATAAAGCAAGGAACCCAAAGAAGGAAATAACAATCTTATACGCAAAAAAATTTATATTTCACAAATGAATTATTACAAGAATGGCCGGGTAACTACCCGCCTACGAAAAGAAAAATAAATACATCTGTACAAGACTATCCTAGCAATGGGAAGGGATCTTCGGGATCAAGCCTCAGGGCCGCCTCCACTTGGACCCGCTCCATCAGAACGGGCCGGTTCGAGGAAAGCTTTAAGGATAGCTAACCCATCATCAGCAGCAGCTACTTGGTTCACCTTCTCCACCACTGGATGCGGGAAGGCAGCATATTGGTTTACTGCTTGGTCGTATATGGCTTCAGTGTCAATATTGTACAAAGGGAAGTTGGAAGGCGGGAAGCCTTTCTCAACGAACCCTAGACCAAGCAGGAAGCCAGCCCGTTCCCCATCCTCGTGAGAAGCGTTGAGGGCTGCGCTCATCGCATCGTCGTAGGATGTCTCTGAGAAGACACGATGCACAACCTACAAAGAAAATACAAGTGTCAAACACCTTTTCTATGAACAAAGGAAAGCGTGAAGACGTAAAGCTAAAATACCTGAGGCAACGCTTCTCGAAGAAGCCATTCCTTGGCAACCAGGGCTAGGGTGCAGGCGCGTTCGGCTTCGCTTTTATTGAGGTTGGCAAGTTGCACTTCCTTTGCAGCAGCCTCTTCAACGCCCTTAAGCTTCCGCTCTGTGTGGTCAAGCACGCCCCTCTGGTCCAGGATCTCTTGGAGCTTCTTGGCATCTTCCATGGCCAAGGCATCATGAGCACGTTGGAGAGCCTCTAATTGGGCCTTGAGCTCCTCGTTCTCCATGCGTAAAGGCTCAGCAACGGCTTCAGCCTTGGTAGCCCTCTCAGTCGCGTTCCTCGCAGTCTCCTTAGCCAGCCGAAGCTGTTCGTTAACAGCTTGGGCAGCCTTGGAGCGGGCCTCGAGTCGCGCTTGAACTTCAACCTCGAGGGCCTTGAAAGCCTTCTCCTTCTCCGCAGCAGCTGCGGTCAATCGTGGTTCTCCTCCCGAAGAGCACGCGCCTGAGATACATCCTTGGCGCGAGCTGCTTTCAACTTGTCGTTTTCACGACAAAGCAGCTCGACGCGCGGCTGCATCCGGGCCTGGAGAACCCGAAGCTCATTGGTTAGCCTACCCTCCTGGTAGCTAGCCATGGCTTCCCCCAACGCACCATGAGGAGCAGCGTGGCGAGCCCAGTCCACGCACTCCACAGGGGTACGAAGGGTTGTTCCTCGGCGTATGTTCATCGCGGAACATACACTTCATTGGAATCCGACACTGCAAAAAAACAAAAAAGCAGTTAGGAAAGATGATAAAAATAAAAGTGAAAAAGGGCCAAAGGAACCCTACGCACCTGTAGGGTCTATAACGGCCGATAGCCGCCGAACCCATCACCTGAACCCAAAGGAAACCCATCCAAAAGGTCAGGCAGATGGGAAGGTGGCAAGGATTGGCGAGTACTCCCATGCGTACCTGATGAGCCGCCGTCGGTGCCGGTGGCGGGGGCATGGTGGCAGCCGCCGCAGTCGCTGCCGCATAATCCGCAGCAATCGTAACCGCCGGCTCGGTGAAGGACGACGTAAAAATCGCACTCACGGCGGCCGTCGGGTGGCGTAAACTCGGCTGGAACAGTCGGCTCAGAATGAGCAACTGAACCAGCGGGACCAGGCGCAGGCGCCTGGGTCGACGCCTCAGGTAGGCTGACCAAGCCTACCGTCATCGGCGGAGAGATACTACTCGGCACTTCACCCTGGAATGCGTCAACATCCACGCTGCACAAGAAGATAAGTGTTAATAAATTCATGAAGTATGATAAATCTACAAAAAGAATGTTTGTACTTACG